>NC_056748.1:226939412-227029412 GCF_019279795.1 Protopterus annectens
CAGTGGTTCTAAGGTTAGGGACAAGAGTTGAATAGTGCTAAGATATGATATTAGTTAGTGTTAGGATATGGTATTAGCACTATCTGATGCAAAAGCTAGCTACCCTGAGCATACCTTCATGCAATGGTTCAATAAATTACAGGTTACAGTCCTAGTTTTATATGTGAACTTAACTTGCTTATGTACATGGCACTGCCAACTGCCATTGTGCTCTGAGCAGCTGCATGCAGACTCCACACAAACAAGCAGAAATGTAAGTGAGATGTAACTCCCATCTGAGCCCTCTGGCCTTCTGAGCCCTCTAGCCAATAAAAGGACAACAGTTTGGGCCCCTCTGAAGTGCTTCCCAGCTCAGACAGAGCAAGCAAACACCTTCTGCTACAAGATGCTTGACCTTGGTCCTCAATATAAAAACACAGCAAAAAAGCACACTCAAGTACAATGCATCAACAAACAACTTATTCCTTAGCTAAATCTCCACTGTACAATGTGATTACAAAACCAAACAGTTCAAGTACTAAACAGTAAAGGAGAAAAGATGATTTCTAGCAAAAAGAGACATTAAAATGCTCAGAAATGTTCAAAAAAGCAGTGATCAATTAAACAGTGAAAATCAAGTGCAGTGATACAGTCTGAGAACTTATCTTAGTCTAGATGGTACTGGATTCATTGGAAACATTTCTTTAAGCACAGGCAAGTAGCCATGTGTTGCTGAGCTCTGTGGAAATAAGCAGTAACAGACATTTGTCTATGGATAATGCAGGATTTACCCACAGCTGATGTCATTGGATCAAAAGGATGAAGCCTAATTTGTATAACAAAGTTATATGGTGACATGTAATGTTTTTTCTTTTTTTTAAAAAAAAAATGTCATTTAATAACAGATCTGCAGTTCCATCTGTTCTCATGAATGGCTTGGTGATGCACAATACAGAGATATGCCACTGTACCCTTGCACAGTAATATCAGTTTTATTGCACTTACTGCTGCTTTTTTCCCCATCTCTGTATTTCTCAGCCTCTCACTCCCTCTCTCTCTATATATTTAATTTTTTTAGCAAGTCAGGAGTGCACATGTGTACTGCTATTTGAGTGAGGATGCTTGTTCATTTCTGATAAGTAGTAGATGATAGTTAGGACTTTAAATTTTTATATCATTTTAATGGCACTTCTAACTGTAGTGCTTTTAGAGTTAGGAGGTGTTTTTTGTTTTCTCTGCTTAACAGCAGATGGTCATTGGCGGCCACATATTTTTGTTGATGACAGCATTCCAGCTATTCATCTAGAATGCATTTTTCCCATTTTTGCACATGGGGTCTGGGTGTCACTTCAACAGTGACAATCATCTAGAGACAGATCTTTTACACTGCTGGATGGCTAGCCCTGCCGTGGTACTTTTTCCACACCACACACTCATACTAACACCTGTGTGTCCAATTCACCTAATTCATTTCTTTGGAGTATGGAAGTAAACTAGAACACCCAGAGAAAACCTATATGAACACAGGGAGAACATGCAGATTCCACACAGAGAGCACCCCAGATGAGAATCAAACCGGGAAACCTCTTGCTGTGAGGTGACAACACTATCTACTGTGCCACCGTGTTGCCCCAATGGTAACATTGATTTCTGTTAAATAACTGCTGCAACTGTCATTTTGTTCAATTAAAGTTCAGTTTACCATGGGCATCCGGATTGCTGTGTCAAGTTACTGTTCACATTTTTGAACTCTAATAATCATTGTTTTTCACTGCTCTGCAATCCAATGTAGTGCATGTGAACTTTGCTGCTATGTAGGAGTTTTGTGTACATATTTAGGGTTTGTTTGCTAATCAGTGTGTGAATGCAGACAATAAGGCGACAACTACGAATGGAATAATTGTATGAAAACATTTAATGGAAGATGTGTGCAAAGTCACATACAATTTGTCTGCAGAAACATTTTAAAAAGTCCATCCTGGGAAAACAGAACATTTATTCATCAGTCTGTTTCATGTGTATGATAAATAGCTGAATCTGACATATCTTAAGTAATACCATGTATATATGCTTGAATCCCATGTGAAAATATATGCAGCACTCATATAAATCACCCTCTTTCCTTTTATATACATTATCTGATTTGACTTAAAAGCTGTTTGCTCTTATTGCCAATACAAATTTAAACTTCTTTTCCCAGATTATGTTTATTGCTCATCTAATTCTTTTGCTTTCCTCAAAATATTTTTTAGGGACTATTTTACACTAACTTTGTCAGGAAAATTCAAGAATATACTGACATATGTGAATGCAGTACCATCAGGGTCACAGACATCTGAAGGGAGGTGATTTCTAGATTATCATCTCTGTGGCTTCTGTCTTACCTCCATTTGGTGAGAGTATTACTGGAGAATTTTGTGTGTATTAGATGAGATTTTTTTTTAGTGTGATTTTGTGGAACAATCTCATTTCAACATACGTAACTCAAAGACAGAAAGATTTACAGGTTGATCTAAGATTTTGCTAAAACTGGAGAATTACTTTTGCAAAGAGGATGACAATTTAAGGGTTCATGTGAGTGAAAATAGACAGTAAATATGCAGGAGTAGGTGCAGGGTGGGGTCTTATTAGTTTCATCTCCTGTAAACATTCATATCCCTAAGTCTGCAGTTCTTTGCAGATTTGAGGTGGAAGGTGGGAGAAATATTAAAACCTTAGTCACTAATAATGCTTGAAGCCCACGTTACCATGTAGCATCATTTTGAAGCCATATTTCACCACCTCTAACCTGACAGCTCACCTTCCTGAGAAGAAGTATGACCCATTCTCCAAGCTGGAATCTATAGATTTAGATAAAGACACCTTTACCCTATCAGCAACCTCCAGCCTTCCTGATATGCCACCAACAGTCATGGATACAGTTGTGAGGATGTTACAGTCTCTGTGGCTCTGGCAAGCAAGGACACTAGTATGTCCATCTATTAGAAACATCTTCCATAATCTGCTGCCAGTTAGAATTGTTTCTCTAGATTTACAACAGATTCCCAGGAGTTACTTTTCCCTGAAGGATATCTTTGGATCATTCAGTACTAATATATTCTGTATTCAAATGGAAGCAATCAAAATCTAATCTAGTTGAATTAGATAATATTTAAACTTATTCATTTAAGTTTTTAAAACCACTCATCCCTGTTTGCAGTTTACTTTTGTTTTCCTGTTTTTTTGAGATATTTAAAGCATATACTGCATAAATTGCTGAGTGGCAGCTGTAGTAGTTGGCCTCTAATTATTTAGTTAAATAATAAGTGTTTGATGTTTGGTTTATATTTACATTTCATGATGTTTAACATTCTATCACTGATGCAAACAATTAATCGTTATGTGTTGTATCCTTGCCTAGGATATGACCACAGGCCAGCTGTCAAAGCTATAAGGCTAACGTCTGCACACATTAACCATTGGAGGGCTTGAGAAGAGGCATATATAAGTAGCGATTAGGTTGTAAAAAGCTTCAGACTTTACTGCCAATGCCTATGCAGGGTTTTTCGAACTGATGGTCGGCTATGATCTTTTAAGGCTCACCAGATAAGGTCCCTGGTGAGAAAATCCTTTCACGTTTTCATTTCTGAGTAAACTATATGTTTTTCTGTGAAACTAATTATTTTATGCGAAGAAAGTTATTTATGCCTCTTCCTTTATATTTACTGTCATGACTTGTAAGGGAATAGTTTACCTTTAAAAGCTTGAGTGAAAAAAATGAAAAATCTGTTTCTTCACTAAGTTTTATATGCTTATATATAATTAATGTTTTAGGGGCAATACATTGTACTTTTTGGGGTTATGTAATTTTACCTTAAAATGAGTGTCTTTCTGTTTCAAGGTTTACCAATGCATGTAGGCTGTGCTATCTGTCTTTCAAGTTCCCTTTTCAGCTGTATCATGAAATATTTTCTGGTCATTTTAGCTCTTCCTTCTCCCTTCTGCAAGAAAAAGAAAACATCTTGCGGAGTGTTTATGTGTTAGGCTGGTTCTCTCACTACCACAATATCTCTGATGGGTGACTCTGTTGTGGCTGTACATAGATCCACTCTTCAGTGTCCCCAGCCCCTTTGATGTAGCTCCTCAGAAAGACCTTCATGACTGAGATTTAGAAACTTCCTCTGTGCCTGTGGAGCTGCTTCTTTTGGGTAATGGAGAACAACACATTTCTCTTAGGGGACAGAGTGGATGAAAGCTTTCTTGATAGTCAGGCTGGGATGCCCGATTCCTGAGATAGTGCAGCTGTCATGGGTCAGTCTTCCAGGAAAAGGCAACACAAAATTAAGAATGTCTCTTCTTCTGTTTCTTTAACTAATGACAGAGAAGATTTGCTAAATGTTTACTTCAGCTTTTGATGTTTAAATAATTTCTTCACTTAGTACAGTTAGAAAAAGAAACATTTTCCCTCACATTCTTACACTGCTTCCCAGTCTGAACAGCAGGGAGTTTGTAGGGATACTTTTTTCAGTAATTTCTCTTCAAACTCAAGACTCTGATTCTGAGGAAAGGGTTTTTCAGATTAGAGCTATCTTTTTCTGAGATCTTAAAACTAAAACATTTCTTTCAGTGAAAATAGAAGGAAATCCCTGTTTATCAGCAAAAGTATTATGATTTGTTGCAACTAGATATGCCATGCACTGTGTTCCTCCTGTTTTTTTGTTATAACCTTTGCTTTTTTTCATATCCATTCACAATTACATGCTGCGCAATCTTCATGCATTGTGCACTTTTTGTTTTATACCAGTGGGTTCTTCTTGTTACTGGTAGTAACTCATTATTACCTTTCATGTTCCCCTTTGTTTTTTCCACTTCTGTCATTTTTTCTGCTTTACAGTTCTCATTAGACTGTCTAGAAATCTGCTGTCCAGGTTACCTTTCTGATACATTCTCATTACTTTCCAGTGTCTGGCATACCTCTCAGCCTCTTAGAGTAAGAAATCTGGACAAAGCCATCAGAAATGGGGGGGGGGTCAAAGGCCCAAAAATAGGGCTACATTTTAAATGTTATTACAAATGTAGAAACATGATAGAATGACAGATTGTGCATTAGCATGACTTTTACGAAAGGTATGAAGTCTGAAACTCAAATGTCTGTCATTATATTTTGAATTCAACCTACAGTGATTTGCTAATGATTTGCCAGAAAATCACAATTTTATGAGAAACGGACCAAGAATATGAGGCAAAAATCTGGAGATTCTGCAAAAATCTGTACAGTTAAGAGAGATGGTGTCTGGCTATTACACTCGTCACCTGTGTTGCCATTATTCTTATCACATGCATTTCGTTATTGTGCCAGCCACGCTCTACATTCCTTATATCCCACATGCAACATTTCCTAGAGTTTTGTCTCTGTTTTCTATATATACTTCCAGATTTACAGAGCATTTGTCCAGATTTTTCTGCCCAGGTACACTCCCACAACATATGTTTCATGTCTGCCTCTTCTGCCATTCATTTCCAGTATATCAAGTCTGTTTTTCTTCTCTACTTATACAATCTTTTTGGTGTGAAATACAATCTGTGTAATACCTTTAATATATGACTTGCAACCTCATGTATTTTCTGCATCTCTGATGATATTTTGAGGACTTTTTCCATTTAACTTCCACAGTCTGTAACCCTTCCTCCTTCACTCTTCCTTTTCTTATCACTTACAGCTTTTGCAAGTCCAGAACCCAAGACCATGCACACCATACCCAAAACGATTTACCACTAAGCCATGGCTTCCGACACTTTCTCCCTCGAGTCTTCATAAATCATCCTGCTTTTCACTTTTACCATTTCCTCATGAAGCTTTCTTTTCCCTTCTATATTTTCCTTACTTTTCTTTCCCTTCTCTATTTTCCTTACTTTTCTTTTCCCTTCTCTATTTTCCTTACTTTTCTTTCCCTTCTCTATTTTCCTTACTTTTCTTTCCCCTTCTCTATTTTCCTTACTTTTCTTTTCCCTTCTCTATTTTCCTTACTTTTCTTCCCCCTTCTCTATTTTCCTTACTTTTCTTTTCTTGGGGTTCTGTTTCTCCCTCTTCCCAAGTCTGGTGGATGTGCACTATTCATTTTATGTTAACCTAAATTCCTGTATTAATTCCTGAATAATTTTGAATGCTGGCTGCCCACCCACCCCTTTCTTTGTTAATTCCCACTCTCCTCTTATTCCCATTCCTTACATGTTTCAACTCATTTCTTCCTTATGACAGTGTCCCATTCTTATTCCTGCCTTATGCCTCTTCCTTTACCTTGTCTCCATGTCACGTTGCCCCATCCCTTTACTGCCTCCTCATTCATTCTTTTATATTTTCCCACCATGCTATTTACCCAGTCCCTTTGTGCCTTTTGGTCTCCCCCTTACCCTCTGTCCACATAAGTAGTTTATATGCTAAGGACTGCATGGGTATGTGTGGAAGTCCATAAAACCATTTTTCCTGCTCAATCTTAGCTTGTTTTTGAGAGCCTTCTCATTTTCCTTTCTCTATCTACTCTTCCAAGCCCTTCTATACTTGTATTAGTTTCGTCTCCATTGGATCCCACAGACATGTTTCACAGTATATGGCTATAACTGGGATAATCATAATTCTAGTCTTCCCCTCTCCAGTATCCCTTCAATGTTCTCTCTTCTCCATATTCTTTTGTATTTTATCACTTAATGTGTGTCCTATATATACTCCAAGATATTTGGAGTGTTCTCTCTTCTGAATATGTCCCACTCCTCCCTTTCATTTTCCTATCCTGACTACCCCTGACTTGTTCTGGGTGCATATAAGTACTGAGGCCCTCACAAACATTGCTAAAATTGCCATTATTTCTTCTACATACCTTTCAATCTTATCCAACATAAGCATGCAGTCATCTGTATATAATAATAATCTTGACTGTACTCCTGTTTTTTCCTACTATTGTGCTAATGTTATTCCATATTTTAATTAATAGCTCTTCTATAACCACCTTGAAGATCCCTGGGGAAAGAGAAGACACTCCAGTCTGATCTTTATTTTGAATGCCTTGTAAACTCCGTTGATTACCTTTTACATCTATTTTCGGCTTATTGTAAACTGCCTTTATCAGTCCTAGAAAAATGTGCACATTTGTCTTTCTTTCAGTATATCCCAGAGGAATTCTTCTCTAACTGCAGTAAAGGCATTTTGTATGTAAAAACTTCATCCCTGTCTGTGTTTCTCCCCTTTTGCTCTTCTCTGTCCATGAACTCTTAACTCCCACCAAATCATTTCTGCTGTTCTTCCTTTCACAAAACCATTCTGCCCATTCTATGTTACTCTTAGCAGATTTTCATCCGGTTTCCTTGTTATCACACCTTGATGTCCATTTAGAATTATCTGAAATTTCCTGCTTCCAACCTGCCTCCACCTTCTTTTGTGGTCTTCACCTCCTTGACTGTTATCCTTTCACACTTCTCCTTTATAACTGCTCATACTGCATCTCTGCATCACTAACACAACTCTTGACAGCTATCAGTCTGGGGCCCCTACATTTCCATCTTTCATTTCCATCACTGCCTCTAATCTCCACCATCATGAATGCTGCGTTTGGTTTCTGCCTTTGTATTCCTTGTATTTGGTACCCCTCTCCTCTGTCTGCAGCATGCCAACACACTTCCTTTTCTTTCTCCTGTCTTTGGTATACCTGTTGGCAGTATTTCATAAAGGGTTCTTTAACCTTGCTGTTCTTTTCTATGATCTCACCCTTTTTCCCATAATGTGTGCTTCATCTCTTTCCTCCTTTCCTTTTTTATACTTCCTTGCTACATGTCCCCCTCTTCCTCCCCGGTTATCCATCAGTATCCCTGCCAGTACCATAGTTCTACTTCCACTGCAGTTGACGCCATTTTTTGTAGCTTAATTTGTATTATTGTTTTCTCTGTCTGTGGTGCTTTCCCTTAGTATCCTGCTTACTTCTTCCATTTTTTCTCTTCTTTGTCTTACTTCCTTTCCCACCCATCTCTCTCATGACTTCCCCCTAACTGTAGCTATGATTTCATCCCACCAGTGTTTTCCAGAGCTGTGTTGTCTAAAGTGTTCTCCTCCACTCTCTTCTGTCACTGCCTGTAATTATGTTCCTGAACTTTCCACTTCTAGATTTCCTATCTCCATCCCAAATACTGCCCTTGTTCCCTGTCTGGTCTTACTGTTACTGCTAACCGCTGCATGGCCTGTTTGAGTTTAGAGGTTTAAGCTGAAATTACCTTATGAATAAATATTCTAGCAGCTAAATTATAGGAGTATCAAGTAAGAGAAGAGAAGTGCAAGACAATGTAGTATGCTGGATGAGGGGGTGGTTAGTGGAAAGGGTAAAAGTGACAGGATGAGTGTAAGGAGGAAGAAAGCAGGTCATATGAAAAAGAGTACTGGTAAAAAAGGTAAGAGAGAATTTGATGTAGTAAACTCAGAAAGCACAAGACACTGGGAAGATAGATGAGGATGAGGATGAGGTATGAAGAATAGGAGTTTAAAAATGTTATTGAGGAAAGGGTGGGAAGATGTGGAATGATGGGAGGGTATTTGAGAATAGGTTTTGGAAGCTGGAGGCTTAATACACTTAGAAACCCAGTTTGATTGGAGGTAGCTTCTGAGAGCTGTTTTGAAAGAACCAGTGCCATGAATGGTGTAAATGAGTAGAAGAAGGTTTTTCCAACTTCTACTATTGCCCTAGAGTAAAGTAGCTGGCTTGCAGGTAGTCTTAGTTTGTGGATTTGGAGGAGGAGCTGGTTCTCATATCATAGGGACCTGCTGGGGTTGGAGTGGGAAAATAAGGAACTGAGGGCAGGTCAATCCTGAGGTGTTATGAGAAGTTGTATATGGTGGAAAGTTGTAGATATGTGAAATAGTGGGGGATTAGTGGGGATTATTGGGCATTAGTTATGAATCTATTAGAGATGTAAATTTGCATATGAAAGGTGAAACTTATATTATTAATGAAGGGATAAACATTCCAGTTATGTTTACGTATGCTGATATTACATTAATTACGAGAAACAAAGTCTGGATGAAAGAAGTCATATGCTATGTCCATCAACTTTTAAATATAATAGGCATGACTTAAATAAAAAGTAAAGAACCGTATGTATGATATTGTAAAGACAAGAGGATTATCTTTTGTGTTTAAAGAAACCTCTGTGTTAGGAATAAGATCGGGGTAAAAATGTAAGTGAGGAACAAAATAGGATAATAGATGAGATAAAGCTTTGTTGTTTTTGGAAAACATGCAAGCTATCATTTAATAAAAAGGTTTATTTGATTAATTCAGTTATACTGAGAAATATTGCAAATGTATCTAGATTGTATATTTTGCCAATAATCTATAAAAAAGAAATACCACAAATAATTTTATCTTTTATATGGGGTTTGCAAATGAATCTAGCATAGAGAGGAGTGTTGTGTATGAATAAGAAAGATGCAGGCTTAGGATTCCTAAACCCAATTGTTTATGCTGCTCCTTTAAATTTGTGTAAGCTTTGTTTTGGATAAATGATATAAATGAAAAGTTAGTAGTAAATTTACTAAAGTACAAATATGAGTGGCACTGGGATATGTTAAAAACTAAAGAAGAAAAGTATGTTTAAATGAAGGAATGAGATATTATAAAGAAAAATATTTTATGGAAAATAAAAATCGATGACATAAAATGAGAGGAAAGTGTGATATAAAAATATCATGATACAAAATTATGTTAATCCTTGGGCAGAGCTAGCAAATGAAAATGTTAAAGTTATAAAAATATGAAAACCATGGTATAATAAGCGGGTCTACTTCACGTTGTCATAAGCTGACAATATCGAGTCTGATATTGTCAGCACAACAATATCGAAAGCGAAGAACATTGTGCAAGTAAATGAAAGTCTCTGTAAGGGGAGATTTACATTTACCTTAATGTAGTGCAGTCAAAGAGTTGCTATATTTAAGCAGATGCCACCCTGCCTACGCCATTTAGTTTTTTTTTTTTTTTTTTTTATGTTATTCGATGTTTTACTTAATCGATCAATAAAGTTCGAACTTTATTGATTCGATTAAGTAAACTTTTGATAACGTGATATAGACACTAATAAGCAAGTAGAAAACCATGGTATAATAAGCAAGTAGAATGTCAAGATTTTTTATGCAGATTAGTGATTCATAAATTACCAGTAAAAGGAAATATGCCATATAAACAAATCAGTGAAAGAGTTTGCATATATTGTGGTAAAGAAGAAACTACAAAACATGTTTTCTTACAATGCAAAAGGGTTGTAATTTTGTGGGAAAAATATGTAAAGAAAAGTTATTTGAAAATATAACGGGGGTAAATGAAACAAATATGTTTTTTATTATGTATGGATATTATATCCATAAAAATCAGAAATCTGTCAATAAAACAAGTATTATTTTATGTTATGTGGACCATTTCAAATGAAAGGATAAAAGAAATCATGTTTAATGGTAAATAGATGCTAGCAGTAATTTTAAGCAAAATGTGGTGGTTGTTGTGGAAAAAGGAGTTAGGAACAAATAATGAAGATAGAAGTCTAACATAATAATTAAAAGTAATATATCATGATTGTATGACAATAATGGGAAGGAATGGAAATCTGTACACTGCATAAATTGTAAATGTGCAGGCTTGTAAATAGTATTGTAAATGTTTTAAATAAAGAACCCCAACTTTTTTCAATTGGTTCTGTGGGACATTTTACATCCACCTGAGTTAACACAAAATGGGGCTTCAGTTTAACATCATATCTGAAGGAAAGTATATTCAGGAGTGCAACACCCTGATTACACTGCACTGCAGTGTCAGCAATGGTCTTCCAGTGTGGGAATAGAACCCACAGCCTTCTGTACCAAAGAAAAATGTGCTACTTCTGTCACTAACACTTAAGTGTTTTAGTGGTTGATAATCAGTTGGAACTAAGCCCATCCAAAGCAGTTGCTCCAGGCATTCATGCCAGTCTTAGGGAGTTTCTGGCACACACTATTATGTATTGTAGTGACAAATTAGCATTTGAGGTAAAGGTGTGTAATTTTGATTCCTGGTGAGAAGTCTTCAATAAAAGATTAGATTTTAGTCGGCATCAATTCTTTTTTCCATATCATGAATGCATTTATTAAGTACCTCATTCTTCCTGCATATCTCTCAGATGTGGTGTGCGGCTTATTGTCTTCCTTTTAGACCACTATAATATGCTATACCAAGGGAAACTGGATTCTGAGCTTAGCCATCTACATGTGCAAAACTCATAAACCTAGCTACTAGCTGGGATTTCCACATCAGGCGTGATTAGGTTTTACTGGTTATGTATGGGTTGCACTGACTTTCAGTTAGGCAGTATATAATATTTAAAATTCTGGTCTTTGTCCAGTTTCATGGTCTGGGTCCTGCCTTCCTACATGATCTCCTGACCTAATATCAGGTATTATTGTCCCTACATTTGTCATTTCATTGGCTGTTGTTTGATCCAGGTCAGGACTGAATTGTTCAGTCATTGCAGTCTCTTTGTCCCAATCAGGGTCAGTGTCTCTTGAATCTACGATTCATCTAGTTGAAGGACTCTGCAAATTATATAACTCATTTGTGCCTCCCAAAACCCATTTAACAAGGATCCAAATTCATGATTTGCTAACAATCTGGACAAGAGTTACCTATAGCTGTGTCCCATACTATAATTAAATGTGAGAAAATTATTTTAAAAAGTAAAGCACCTCTTTGTCTTGTACAGCTTAAAACACTGTCTTGTTTTAAGTAGATTAATCATGATACTGAATGCTGTGACTTAAGCACTGCTATTAAGCTACATTGTTGAAACTATACTGTATACAGTCTACCTTGGGCATTCTGCAAATGTGATTGAGACACAAATATCAATACAGGAGTTAAGTAACACAGCAAGATTACAGCAGTAGGCATGAATGCGTGAAGTTGATTTATTTGATAAACTCTTGTTTAAGTAGGCAGGACAGTCAAAATTAAGAGGCTTTGTGTCTCACAGGTGCCAAAATAAAGATGTGAAAGATGCTCTGAAGAAATCTGGCTGTTACTGTATGATTATGCTGCATCTTGTTACAAATGACAGATATTAACATTCTTCTCAGATGAAGGCATTACAACATCTTTGTAAATAGTTTCAGCAAGTGCCACAAGGGTCTCAAAAACAGATAAAAATATAATGGCACATACACATGCTAATAAAGTGGTACTCCTTAAAGAATGGACTTTTGTCAGTCATACAGTACCACTTATGGGCACACACATTTGCCAGTGATATTATGCCAGTAATATTAGGCACTAAAGAGCAGAATGGCAAGATTTACTTAAAAACATAATGAATGAGGTACAGCTTTTACACAATGCAGCAAACATTTGTGAGACAGACTCAAGTGATAACTGTACAATGATTGTGGTAACAAACATCTGAAGTTTAAAAAATTAGCTATTATGGTAAAATTAATATTATCCATTAATGCATATATTACAGTTGTCAGTAAAATATGGCAAAAAATGATTTGCTTTGGACTTCTGCATTTTGAGGGTTAAAAACCTATTTTTTGTAATGCGCCTTATAAACTGGCCCTAAAAAGGGTCTTAATTAAAGAAACATTTGGAATACATAATTCCACTGAGTCTGGAAATAAAAAAATGTATTGAATGTGTTTCAATGAACATTTGCATAGAAAATGCATTTATTCTTGCTGTAGAAGTCTACATAGCACCAAAATCCAAAACTAATTAGTTGCATGATTTACTTAATTATCTTTTGCCAATTCTTGCAGAAAAACTTCCGTCTAGAATAAAAATAAGTTAATACAAATAATATAATAGTCTTAAATTAGAAGAGTATTGTTGATATATGTATTACAGAGTACTTGTATAAACAGTTTTGTGGTACATCACAACCTTTGTCAGGTTGTAATAATAGTACTGTACCACACTTCTCAAATATTTTGCTCAGTAATTCTAGATAAAGATAAACAGAGTAGGGGGTGGGGGCCGAAACCCAAAATTACAGGCAACATTTAAATATTAATCTAATTTGGTTAAAAGAACAACAGCTTTGCTCAAACATGACTTTTATAAGTAAGAAATATGAATCTCTTATGTCTGGCATTACTGACTGCCTATAATCCCTTGGGAGGGTGGCCTAATGGTTAAGGTGTTTGCCTTACAAACACAAGGTACAGGGTTTGAGTCTCACAAGGGATAATTGCAGTTAGCCTAGTACTAACCTAACCTATGAATAATTTACTAAAAAAAATCAAACATTTTTATAAGTGGCAGTGCAAAAATGTGAGGCAAAATCAGGGACATTCTTTGTAATAAGGGGACAGCTGAAAAGTATGTACTGAAGTAATATATTTAATAATGCCACCATAAATTCATCCAGAAGACTTGCCAGACTAAATAGGATAACAAACTACAACTCGGCAAAAAAAAAAAAGTCCAAGACAAATGAATTACATGCAGTCTTTAAGGCAGACATGATCAATATGGGGCCATAGTGAAGATTTCCATTAAAAAATGTAAGCATGCAGCAGAAATAGTGAAGGAAGGAAAATGGCATATGATATTATGTAGCAATACTAGTATCTGAAGAAAAAGATTCATACTGTAAAGGGATAGGAAAATTAAGACGTGGAAAGCTAGTAAAATCTATTCCAAAACAGAGAGAACTTGTCTGGACAGGCAGATAACTGCATGCAAAGGAGTACCAAAATAACTATGAGAAGATAAAATGAATGATAAAATAATTATGGTATATTTATATATATATATATATATATATATATATATATATATATATATTTATATATATATGGGTCTACTGCAAATGGTCAAATTCCCACAATCTCGAACTTCAAATGGCCGACCACATATGATCGAGTTTGTGAAAGCTCAATCGGACTGCATGGAGATCTGCATACAGCGCATAACTGGAATATTTTCCATTACTACACTGTAGTGCAATCTCGGAGTTGGTATATTTATGTAGGGGGTTGGGGGGATGCAGCACACCACATAGTGGGTGCAGGGGGGCTTGCCCCCCTGTAAAATACTGATTTTTATCAGTATTTCTTTTTTTGCCGGTTCGAAAAACTGGCTTTCATGATAATGCACTTTTGTGGTAGTGCAGTTTCACTCTTATGGGTTCTGATGTTGCTTGTTCAAGATTTTGGGATTTCGAGCAAGCAACATAGACCCATATATATATATATATATATATATATATATATATATATATATATATATATATATATATATATATACACACACACACACATTATTATATATATATATATATATATATATATATATATATATATATTTATATAGTGTCTACATCAGTAGACTGAAAAAAACAAAAAACTGAATCCCAAAAGACTGAAAATTCAAAATACTGAATGATGAAATTTGCCCCTTCTCCACTGTTGTGTGATCTTGGAGTTAGTATATATAATTAGCAGGGGGTGCCCCCACGAGGGGTGCAGGGGATAGTATTTTGAATTTTTAGTCTTTTGGTTCGTCATTCTTCTGAAGTAGACCCATATATGTACGTATGTGTATGTATATATATATATATATATATATATATATATATATATATATATATATATATATATATATATACATAAAAGCAGATATGTACAGACTAAATCTTCATTACAGTCCACATTGATGCTAAGGACTACAAAGAAATTGCTATGTAAATCTAACTGATGACAACAATGTCTAGTTATGCATACCAGAAGCAAAAAAATCTCAGAGCACACTGTCTGCAGCCATAATAGAGATTATCTTCCTTTTAGGTAAGTTAGTCTACACTAAGGTTTTAGATTAGGATGTAGAAGCAAACACATGAAAATGCATATAGACATTATAGCGTACTTATTAAGTTTAAAAATTAAGGCATGCTTTGAAATGAAAAGAATACCAGTTAAGTGGAAAGCAGCCATTATTAAATGCATTTTAAAGAGAATTTAAACAAGATACGTGTTGTCTTGTCAATATTGATGGCCCAGATGACAGCGCTCTGTTTTTCTAAACTGTTTTCATAATTGGCTGGCAATATCAGGTCATACATTTATCATAAACTTGACATTTGAATAAAAAAAATCTAGGAATGGTACTTATAATTTAAGGTGTAGAAGCAAAGACTGTTTGCATTCTGAATCAACCGTGCTAACAGTGCAACATTTCAGATACTGCAGTACAGTATAGTAGTCAACTGCAAGATAACACTGACATTTTTAAAGGTTTAGGAAGTTTGCCAGGAGAATATCACGTGCAAGAAAAAATGTGATGCTGTGTCAGTAATTCATGTTCCCAGAAAATTATCCTTTAACACTCAGATGTTAACCTAAACAGGTGCTGAAGAAAACAGACAAGCTATGTGTTATTCAGAAATAACTTGATAACAGCAAATATTCTGTAATGTGAACTTAACAGAAAAATGTAGTGTAAAATAAGTGAAGTAAGAATGTAAACTCACCTTACACACAGGAAATTATATCAACAACTCCTTATGCTGAAATTAATCATCTGCAAAGGACAGTGATAGGATATTTGTGACCCATTAAAGATGTGTCTTTTGTAAATTAACTTACATGGTAAGAATTTTCTGTCATATCTAATGTCAAAGATGCTTTTTGAAGCATCCTCAATTACATTGGATCCCAAGCAGTAACATTAGGGTGGAAAGTGCCAAAGGATCATCTTATTCTAGATTTCAAATGGTTAAATCCAGGAGAACTGGCTTCCTAATTGTGGATGATCTCCCCAAGCTGTGTTTAATGCATTAATGTTTAGTGAAGGTGCACACCTAGGATTAAGTAGCTGTAGCAGTGCTGTCTTATGTAGGAAGATTCTTGAAGTAATAACAGATGACACAGAGATCTCCAATGGAATGGGCTTTGACTGTACTAGTTGCCAACTGACAAGAGACTGATGGCAAAAGAAAAACAGTTGAGAATTCGCTTGTAATGTATCTACTCAGACAAACCCTTCCTTCCATGAAGAAAAAAAAAGAAGAGATGAATGGCTGGTCCATCTTGTCAAATATATTAAACTTCTGCACGTAATGCCTGAGCTAATAGTGCACATCTGGGCTGTGAAGGTCTCTCTCTCTCTCTATTTGTTTATTTAAAAGCCAGGAAAGCTATCCTTGTCTGTCTTAACATTAGTGACTTCAAGCTCCCCTGAATTTATTTATTTATTTATTTACTATTTGTTAAACCTTGTACCCCCTCTGCTGATCAGCTACCATCAGAATACCTTCAAAAAGCAGCTAATGCAGTAGCCTATCCCATATCCGTCCTTATAAACAGAACCATCAGTGAAGAAACCATCCCTGATATCTGGAAAATCTCATATATTATCCCCTTACATAAAGGAGGCAACTCTAACGAGTACTCTAATTACAGGCCTATAGCACTCTTATCACCCTCAGCAAAAATTATGGAGAAATGTATTCACTATCAGTTAATGGGTCACTTGACTAAACATAACATACTGACTAACTACCAGCATAGTTTTAGGCCATTTCATAGTACCTCCACAGCTCTCCTTTCCTTTACTGATTTCATCAATAAAAAACGCAACAATAATATTCTCTCATCAGCACTCTTTATAGACCTGTCAAAAGCCTTTGATATGGTTAACCACCCCCTGCTCATAAAAACCCTAGAATCTCTTTCCTTAGAACCCAAGGCTATTCACTGGTTCACTTCCTACCTCAGCAATAGGAAACAGGCAGTTCCGTGGAATAACAAACTCTCATCTCTTCTGCCAGTCTCACTTGGTGTCCCCCAAGGCTCTATTCTTGGACCTCTTCTATTCTCCTTATTCATAAACGACCTACAAGTAGCTATACCTCAAGCTACATGCATACAATATGCAGACGATTCTACACTCATATGTTCTGCTAAAACCATTTCAGAATTACAAACACTAACACAAAATGTATTTAACGCAGTTGAGGCATGGTTCTTAAAACACTGCCTCCTTTTGAATGCTAAAAAAACCAAACTCTTGCTCTTTAAGCCTACTATTAGGTCCTCCCCAATAGAATTCTCTATCTTATCCAAAAATGGCACCCATATATCCCCTGACTCTACCACCAAGCTGCTAGGTGTCACTATAAACAATAACCTTACCTTTGATAACCACATTAATAATACTGTCAAAACTGTAAATAGAAAATTGGGCTCCTTCTACAGAATTAAAATGTTCTTAACTCCAATAGCCAAAGCTACACTTGCCCACTCTCATCTTATTTCCACTCTTCTCTATGCTTCACCTATATACACTAACCTAAAGAAAAATAATCTCTCTAAACTGGCTAATACTTACAATAGTATTGCTAGGTTTGTTACTGGGAACCAGTTTAGAACTCACCACTGTCTGAACCTACAGCAACTCCACTGGCTTGAACTAAAAAACATGTTGATACTTTCCCAACTCACCTTTGTCCATAGGATATTTTACCAACCTAATAACACACCCATACTTTCTAACCTATTTACCCCTTACACTAACCAAAATTCATTATGCTCTTCAAACACACTTCTAGTAACCTTAACTAAGACTAATAACATTGCTGGTGACTCCCTATTCTCCAAAACCATTGGTAAATATTGGAATATTCTACCTACTGCCCTAACTTCCATTCCCTCCCTTGTACTCTTTAAACAAAAGCTTAAAAACACCTTAAAATACACTGGTTATGCCCATGCTTCAATCCTGACTAAATTTTGTGATTTCCACAATTATTTCTCTCTCTCTTTAATACCTTCTTTCTATTCGCTCTCTACTACCTACACTTTGAAAAGTTTCCCTAACAATCTACTTCTTTTACAAGTAGCATCTATTACAATCCATTAAAGAATTTTGAATGTAAAAGAAATTTCCTGAATGTGCTTTACACTTGCCACAAATGTTTTACTGTTACAGAACCTTTCTATTTTGTATTTCTATAACTACAACTTAATTGTGTTTCTCTTCATGGTTTGTAAGTAGAATTCTGTAATGTAGTCTAGAATCATGTTTAACCTGCTACTTATTTTTATATGTATAACGTAACTGTGTTTTGTCTCTATGTGGAGCTTTTCTCCCTGGGCCTCTGCTGAAAATGGAAATATATCCAGTCAGACCAGCCCGGTAAACAAATGTAAAATAAAAATAAATAAATAAATATAAAAGAAATCTTACAGCTCACCATCAAGCTGAGCATATTTACTTATCCTTTGTGAAAGTTCTGTCATCTGTGGTGATCTTGAGGAACCACCCTTTTGGCTGCCTTTGACCACAGCCTAGACTGTCGTAGGACAAATGAGGGCATTTTCTCCTAGGTGATGTTGCTGACTCCAGAGAAAGTGAGAGCATCTAATGCATGGTAGCCTTCAGAGCCTTCACTATCATTTGGAGTTAGTCATATCCAGCAGAAGACATAGGAGTACTAGCAGAAAGAGCACAGAGGTCTGCCACAGATGCCTGAGTCTTTTTCTTCTTCAATGTTATTGGCATGGCCTAAGACAGGATGTTTGAAGATATATACTTAAAATGTAGGCCTTTTGAATCTTCTTCCTTAACACCTGACTGACAGTGAACAGTGTTAGCTTTATTGTATTTGTGCAGGCATACAACCCAGAATGCAACCCAAGACAAAACATCAGTGCATTCATGGTTATAATGAAGCACATGGTATTCTACATGAAGTCTGTAGACAGAGTCCCATAGTGATCCTTCCTAAGTCAAGACTCAATCTTGATTCTTTCCAGTATGGTCTTCATCAACTTGGCCTGGAACTAGGGCAGGTGAAATGAAGAGATGACTGCCGAGTGCACCAATGTGTCAGAATATGAAAAACTCTTGCAATGTATTATCAAAGTTGTAAAAGGTGTCCAAGGAAGTAATATTGTGGGAAGGAATAGCCAGGGAATTGTTATGGCTAGGCTTGTATGGGCCCTAGGACCAATAGCCTAGTACCAACCTATGAACCTATAAAATGCCATGGTCATTAGGACCTATGCTGGCCATCCTGGGATCACCTAGTGGTCAGCACTAGGATGTTTTAGTGTGGACATCTGCTCAGTGAAATAATGTTTTGTAAAGGACATCTGATTTTTTTTTTTTTTTTTACTTGTCACAAAAACATGGTAATAGCCAGGGCTGTCCTGACAGCATCTCTAATGACTAGTTCCAAGGGCAGAATAATCTGGGGTTCCGAAAGATTCTTCCACAAAAATTCTGTCAGGTGCATCTGTGGGAAAATGGTATAGCCAGAAGTTCATCAAAGCTGTTTTTCATCAAGAGAAGAGTACCTTCAAAGGAGGGATATTCTGGTGGTGATGTTTATGAATGAATGGCTCATTATCCTTGTCTGTCTTAACATTAGTGACTTCAAGCTCCCCTGAATTTATTTATTTATTTATTTACTATTTGTTAACCATGTTGGTTGGCTGGTCCAAACACCCATTTCAGCCATGACCTAGAGAAAGATGCATGAATAAAATTGATGCGCGGTACAGTCAATGTTCATGCAAACAAATGCAATTCATGCTATTTTAATGATGAATTAACATTGAAGATATGAAAAAATAGTAATAAGAAGGAAATATAAATTGAATTTTACACGTTTCAGTAAACAATTAACAAAATAATATTTCAATATACAGATATATGCATAATATATGAGTCACCAGTAGTGGAAGAAGGGAGAAAATTGCTTTCTTTGAGTAGATGGTGTTGATGAAAACCAGCAGAGACTGTACCCAATATATTACACTGGCTACTTTTACAGATCATAGCTGCAATGACTGTATATTCTAAATGCGTTAATATTTTGAATTAACTTCCTTTGCATTGTGCATCAAATTGCACCACTGTGAGCATTCATTTTTTTGTGTATCACACTGTATTGTGGTATATTTTTGTATGCCATTTATTTTCAATAACAAGTTAGTTGTTGTAAACTGATTGTACGGTAAAATTGTACCCAGGTCATGCATGAAAAGGGTAAGGAGAGGAACCCACCTACCCGATTATCAGACTGTAAAGAAAGAAGACTTAATTGCTATTGCTATTTCCTGTGTTAAGAACCCCACCATCTTGTTTTTTTTTTTTTTGTTCACTTTTTAATTTTATTCTCTGATTGTTCCTGGTATCTAGTGGTGGCACAGAGGGATACTATCCTTGATGGTAGGTCGCAGGGTTTAAACCATTTTAAGGCCTTCAAGGCATGCTACTAAGACTATCCCTGCTGTCTAGTTTACTTCCCCAAACCACATTGTCTTTCAATATTTTTTTAGTTTTGTAATTGCCCTTAAGGCACATTGTTAAAGAGTTATCCCTCCACTAACCGGCATTATGTTTAAGAGTCATTAAGGCATGAGTTGTAAGAGTTTAACTTTGATCTCTATTGGACCCAAGTCTTTGTATAGTGCCCTAAAGGCATGAGCTATAAGAGTTATCAATGGTGTCTAGTTGCTCCCCAACCTAATGCTGAATGATATATTCATTAGTCTAAGGGAGTGTAGGGGGTATGACAGCCCCCATCCCACTCACATGCACACACACATGCACACAACCACAGTTTGATATACTGATTTTAATAATGTAATAATCTACAGTGATAATGTATACGCATTTAGTACATCTCAAAATGTACTATGTTTAACAATGTCAAATACTTTATCATCACAGACAATAATTTTGCTAAGTTCTTTGCCATCACACATGCCATTTGATTACAACTGGCATTTCCTTCTATTTTGCATTTTTAACTCAATAAATTCCTTCCTCTGCAACTTATTTTACAAAATTTTGTAATCTATACAATAAGATATTCATGATACTTTTATAATTAACATTCCCTAAAGTTATGGGCCTCAGTTTGGTAAATCTTTTTTATATTTTTTCTTCCAAAGGAATTTTACTACACATTATTTATGAGCTCCCCACTGAAATGTAAGCACTTGAAATGCTCACTGTGGACAAGCTGAAAAAAAGACCAAAAACACAGGAGTAGAGCAAATCTTGAAAATCCCTCATCTCTTTGAAACGTCTTCTTGCAGGGTAGGCAAGCCCTTTCCACAACCCCCAGACTTATATGCACTAACTCCCTCATTGCCATACCTCGGAGAAAAGTATTCTGAGAAATGGCATCTCTGACTTAATATAAGCAAGTCTGTTCTTTTGGCCGTTCAATCTCTGCATTTCGTCATTCTCTCTAGTAGGTACTGACATTTCAAACGGTTACCTCATTTGTGTCTATTTACACATCCTGCACTAAACCTCTCATTTAGAACCTGTAGAAAGCACGCCCTCTCCATTTCCAGTACAAATGTCATTAACTACGTTCTTTCTTATGATTAGTGAAATATGTTGACACCCACTCCAGCATTTTACATAGATCTTGTCCCAGAATAATATCCCTGTAAGTAGGCCTAAGTTATTTTTAAAATGGAGAACTTGTCAGTACTTTTCCAGAAATATAATTCCTGCATAATATGCGCTAATTTTTGTATCTTCTCAAAAAAGTATTAATTACTTTCTTTTACCCTACATTTCTGCTGAAATGGTCTTATATCATCCATTTTTAACTCGTACATTTCTCTTAATTTGAAGCTACCTGTCATTCTCACTTTCCAGTTCATATTCATATTCATTATGTATTTCTTCATATACCTCTCCTCTGATGTGATACCAATAATTTTTAGTTTTCATATAAACATTTTATGTTTACTTTATTTTGTAACCACTGTGCTTTCAAGGTAGTATGACAATACATAAGTTCAGCATAGCCTGTAAAGTACTGCATATCCCAATCAATCTTTTATTTCCTTCATAATCTTATAATTGAAGCACTTTCTTCAAATCTGATAGCAGCATGAGTGGAAAAACCTGTAAGCTGACTTTGTCTTATATTCTCTTGATTCTATACATAATCATTTCTGTTTTTAAACTGTCTTCTTGTGTATGTAAATGAGCGTTCCTTACCTACTGTATCTGTATTCAAAGTTTTGTTTTTAAATATCCTGTCCATATCGAATACTGTTGTCAATTTTCTTTTTTTCTACCACTGAGATCCATGTTCATATGTTTTATATGAGCAACAGGTATAGTAACCCAAAAAATAACCTTATAGGTCTTCTAACATATATCTGTTTTATAAATCAGTGCTTACATATATATCTGTCATTCTCTACACCCTGCTACTTAAATACAATCCAGAATTAATACTCTGCCTGATATTATTCTACAAATATCCAGTACTTGAAAAGTAGGTAAGCACATCAGTAGTAAAATTCTAGAACATTTATCTTCTCCCATGCACCCTACAAGTATCTCATAGCACATTATCCTGTATGTGTTATTTCTGTTTATATGCATACATCTAATATGATTATTATGCCAGATGTATGCTTGTTACATCATTTTAAAAATGCTACTCATTTTTATTAACAATACTGTTTACATTTAAGATGTCAATTCTAAACTGAAAAAAGAATCTGTTTTTAGTAAATTATCTGCTCCTGAAAATATACACTCATTTCAAGGGTATAACTTGTGCACTTCAATTACTTGTACTATAAAATGAGTTAATAATTCAACAGATTCAAATGTCACATCACAGAAAGTTTCACTTCCTAGCTGAATAGCAAATCACACAATTTTCTAAAAATCCTAAAGGTTTAATGACGTTGCCCCACACAGTGCATTTGCCACTGTTTCTGTCTTCTTTAGGTTTAATTCTGTTTAAAGGGCATTTTCTTTGAACTACTTTCCTTTCCAGAGGTTTCTCAACCAAGCTGACTACTGTCGCGTAACCCTTTCTGATTTCTTTTCTTGTCTTCTCTCTCTTTTGATTTCCTGAGTCACAATGTAAGGCATCTGACCAACTTCTCTCAACTGCTTTTATACTTCCTCGTCATCTAAATCAGCACACCGTTCCATTGCCTGGGACCATTATGGAACATTTTTATCATCTGGTTCAGGTTCATTTAAAAATGAACCAAGGGCTCATTTTGTAATCCTTCAAATTACAATTTACAAACAACATCATTCTCAGTAGACATTTTCTGCTCCATTTCATCAGAATATTTATCTAGTAGCAAAGCTTCTCTCTCCTCCATGTTAGCTCAAGCATTTCCCCAGAAGCAAGAGTTCAGGAAGTGCTCCAGTGTTCTGGTTAAATTTCCCCTAGTAAGTATGAGTGCCACCTCAGGTTTGCCTTAGAAAAGAAGACACTGACATAGTGAGGCTAACCAAGTCAACAAAGAGAAACTAAATAAATAAAATAAATAAATAAATACTGTGTTATAGTGAGTGAGTGATGACCATCCTAGAATACCCATCTTTAAAATGGAATATCTTCACCTACATTTTGCTGAAAGGTCTAGATCATAACTGAATAGATTCCATGTGGCTTAGAGTTTGCCATCATCCACCTAAACACTAGGATGGCACTTTTGCATTTCCCACTTAATTTTTTACATTGGTAGTTAACCTTGTCCATTTAATGTACTCAGCACCTCTCCAACATGCAGAACATGGTCATGTAAACTGCAATATCATCTCTGTGAGCAAGAGCATAGTCACCATCTATTGCCAGGAATAGATCTACTAGCTTCTGAAAAAAATGTTGAGGCACTTTGTCCCCAAAGGAATTTTGGAAACGGTGTACAACACAAATCAGCTAACAAAAAGTGACCACTCCCTTGCTGAAGTTGACAAAGGTACTTGATAGTAAGCCTCTGTCAGGTCAATAGTGGTTAGATAGTTATCCCCAGAAATTTGCTCTAAGGCTACTTTTGTTCTAGGCATGGAATAAGCATCTGTCTCATTGTGTATGAGTAGCTATTTAGTTCCAAAGAGTCTATACATAGCTGAGATGCCCACATACTTTTTATGGCATCTGCACTGACAGTAAGAGTGGACTGCTGGATTCTTGGTTTACTCACAAATCCAATCTCTCCTGCAGATCCTCATGCACAGCTTGATTGAGATGCCCAGGCACCATGTAAAGAATGTGTGACGGACTTCTGCTTCCCTGTGAAAAGGTGATGTATCTTCAAATGGGTAAACCCCTCTCGTAGAAAACATTCCCATCGTCTCATGTTACTGCTCTGATTTCTTTAACCTGCATAAGGGATAGCTGCTTTGAAAGCACTGCTTTAACTACTGAGGTTCTAGACTAAGCCTCTCTAAGAAGGTCTACCACAAGATCTTACCAATTCCTCTTGCAACCAGTTGCAGACATTGAGTACCAGTGTCTCTCTCATCAAGTAAGAGTCTGTTTTGACTCTTACAGGGACCTTTACCATATAATTAACATCACTTGACTTTTTCATAACAGTGAAGGAACAGTCAATGCTATCTGGAGCTTATTTAGCTGAATGGAATAAGTACCATCACATTGTATCAATTGTGTCTTACCAATTTTTAGCTGTTAGGTTAGATCACCAGATTTGTTGCTGTTATACTTGCATTAGGTGCTCCTGTGTCAATCCTGTTAATCCTATGATCT
Organism: Protopterus annectens; assembly: GCF_019279795.1. Lineage (NCBI taxonomy): Eukaryota > Metazoa > Chordata > Ceratodontiformes > Protopteridae > Protopterus > Protopterus annectens. The sequence continues at coordinate 226,963,938 of NC_056748.1, forward strand.
CACTAAGCTTGGTCTTTTAAATTTAAGAATTCTTATGCAACAGATTTCATCTAGGAATCATAGTACCCTCCCAATTTTTACAAATTAAATCTAATATTCTCCTCCCCGTGTGACCACGAATAGCTGAAATTGTGAAAAAAGTGTGTACAAAGCAGAGAAGCAGCATGTACTTCTCCATGTTAAATCAGTCTGAAAATGGCCAAAGAATAATATTAACAGTATAGCTAAACATCAGTGGTAAACAATCTGTTTGTTGATAGTAGGGAGAGTATTTAGTTGCTTACGCGTGAGTGCTTCCACAAAAGGGTCAGCATGTTTGACAAGAAATTAGCAGTATTTGCATTTCTCAGGGATATGTCACATTGCTTTACATTTCTAACATAGCATTTATCATATTTTTAGCCCTAGATGTGGACAGAGTTATGACCTCAGGCTACCTAGCACCATAGTCTGCTACCACCACCATGTGCCTCTTACCTAGGATGCTTCAGTTACTAATTCAATCCAAAACATGCCTCTCAATTGGACAGATTTTAGCAGCATGTCCACATTTTTACATGAGATTTTAGGTTTGTTGTTCATAAAAGTTGTTGTTTTCTAGAAAATCATTAAGGATTGAAGACACTAAATAAAGACACATATCACAGTACGCTTCCCTGCCAGACTAGCCAGCAGCCACTACCTCCTACTGCACTCACTATTTGTTCCCCTTTCCTTCTGTATCTCCCCTTCTACAGACCTCTACCACCTTTCCTCTGCTCTCCCCCTCTCTGCTGCCCAGAACTCTCAGCCTTCCTTTCCTTTACGCAGCCCTCCTCTTCTCCCTGTCTGAAGTCTCTTCCTCTCCCTCTGTCCTTCTCCTTAGCATTTTACCCTCTAACCCAATTTCTCTGCTCATCTCAGTACCCTCCCTCCTCTCCTTCACCTATATTTCTTACCTTCACAACTCTGATAAACTTGTTAAACTTACCTTCTAAATACTCTCTTGTAACTGATTGTCATCTGCTTTTCTCACCTCCTCGGGCTCACTCCGCTCCCCTACCCTGCCCCCAAATTCCACCCGCCCCAACACATCCACATTTATACATCACCAACTCCACCCTACATTCTTTTCCACCAATTAGACTCTTTCCCTCCCCCACCACTTCCTACTTTAATTAACCAATCTAAACCCTCCTTTCATTTCTCCAACCTCTCTTACCCCTCCCACTTCTCACTACACTTAACCCTACACTCTCCTCTCCTACTTGATATCTTCCTTCCACTCTTCTCTCATTTCTCTCCTAACTCACACTATTCCAACTACATCTTTTCTTCATCCCTTACCCCACCCATTCTAACATGTTCTCCCAAACTCTCATTTCCCTCAGATTTCCCTTCTCTCTTCTCATTTGTCTTCTTCCTCTCTATCACGCTACTTCTTACTGCTCAATAACTCACCCTTACCTGGCTACTTTTCACACCCTCACTTTTTCCCACCCACATCCTCCTTCACTCACTCACTTCCACTCCATTTCCCCCTGCCTTATCCCAATAAACCTACTACACCTCTTCCATCCCAAAATCCTCTCCTCCTCTACAAAAATCCTCTCTTACATTTCCACCAACCCCAAACAACTTCTTACTCTCCAAACCTAAAAGACTTAAACTTTTCCCATATAATTTCCTAGCCTTATCTGGAGACATCCACCCTAACCCTGGCCCCTGCCTCAGTACAAACAACTCCTTCCCCCTCCTCCCACACTTCAAATACACCTCTCCCTCCCACTCCTTCTACTCATAAGACCTCTCCTACCACCCTTAAGGTCTTCACTATTAATGCCCAAAGCCTAAACAACAAACTTCACCATGTTCACGCCTGGATTAACCACAACCGACCTGACATCTTAGCCATCTCTGAGACCTGGCTAAAACCCCATATCTCTGACTCAGAAATCCTTCCTCCAGGTTTCAACATCCTCAGGAGTGACCGATTAAACAAAAAAGGTGGAGGCTCTGCCATTATCTACTCTAACCTTCTCTCCATAATCCCCCTGCAAATCTCAACCCCTCTATTCAAAAATACTGAAATAACTGCTTGTCTGCTCCAACTCAATAAACATAAAAATATCTGTATCATTTCTTTATACATCTCCCCTGGCGACAACATCTCTACCCTAGAGAATATTCTCCACTGGGCCTCATCTGAAATAAAATATGAAACATTTATTCTAGGAGACGTCAACATTGATTGGAACAAAATCAACACACCTTCCCCCACCCTAGCTATCAACCTTTTCAACTTCTCTCAATTAATCCATTCTACAACCAGGCCCAACAAAAAACACCCCCTTGGCTCCATCATAGATCAGATTTTAGTCTCCCATCCTAACAAAATCTCTCTATCAGGAACTATCCCTGACTCCTTTAGTGACCATCTACTTGCCTTCATTCATCGCTCAGCTAACCCCACTCAATTCCTACATAATTATATCCAAACTCGTAACCTTAGCAATTTCAACCCCACAATCTTCTCCAACATATTCAAAGAAATCAACTGGCAAATCCTTCAAACTCTGTCCCTCGACAATGCCGTAGAACATTTTAACTCCATCTTCCTAAATACTCTCAACTCTCTAGCCCCCCCTTAGAAATAAATGAATCAAAGCCAATTCTGCTCCTTGGCTAACCAAAGAGACTAAACAAACCATGCAACTCAGAGACAAATCTTGGAAGCTTTATCAGAAAAGCAAACAGCCTTCTGCCTTGCTCCAATATACCCAACTCCACAACCAAGTAAAAAAACTAATCATCAGAGACAAAAAAAACTACTACAACAAACTTCAGTCTACTAATCTTAACAACCCCAAACATTTCTGGAAATCTGTTAACTCTCTTTTCCATCCTGGGTCACAAAATAACCCCTGCCCTGACCCTAGTTCAACTGACAATGAACTAAGCTCACTCTTCAACACTTTCTTTACTGACTCTATAGCCAAACTAACCAAAACATTCCCTGACAACAACCCTTCCAACTTCCTAAACTCTCCAAAGGACTGTCACCCTATGTTTCAACTCAAACCAGTTTCCACAACTTTTATAAAAAAGCTCTTAACCAAACTAAAACCTTCTTCCAACGCCTCCGACAACATTCGTCCCTCCTTCCTCAAACACACAGCTGAAGGAATAGCTCTTCCAATTAACATCCTGATTAACAGATCCTTAAAAGAGTCATACATTCCCAAACTCTGGCGTTCTGCCTACATTCTACCACTTCATAAAGGAGGTAAAAACAAGTCTACTTCTAACTTCCGCCCTATAGCCCTACTCTCTCCTATATCCAAAATTCTTGAGAAATGTGTCCACCGCCAACTCTTACCCTACTTAACAGAGAATCAGCTACTTACACCCACCCAACATGGTTTCCGTCCAGGCCACAGCACTATAACTGCCCTACTTTCCTTCTTAGAAACAGTTAATCAAGCCAGAGATTCCAGACTTCTAGTATCCACTGTTCTGCTGGACCTCTCTAAAGCCTTTGATACCATCTCCCATTCACATCTACTCTGCCACCTCTCCAACCTTAATCTTTCCACTAATACTCTTGCCTGGTTCTCCAGCTACCTCTCTGACAGATCCCAGGCTGTCAGATGGAAGAACTCTACCTCCTCCTTCTTACCTACTCCTACTGGCGTTCCTCAGGGATCCATTCTCGGTCCCTTACTTTTCAACATCTTCATAAACAGCCTTCACACTGCTCTCCCTGACACTACAGTCATCCAGTATGCTGATGACTCTACCTTAGTCTGTGCTGCCCCCAGCTTTACTGAACTTCTCTCTAAAACTCAAACAGCTTTTTCCACTACAGAAAACTGGATGCACCAAAACCACCTCTCCCTCAACTCCAATAAATCCAAAATACTAATTTTCCTCCCTTCCAAGACTTCTTCCTTGGACAAAAACTCTTTCAACATCCTCAGCCAAGCTAACACTCCTATTGAAGTGGTCCCCTACGCTAAACTCCTTGGCATAACCATAGACCAACATCTTAAATTTGACCTCCACATTCAACAAAATATAAAAAAAACACCAAAACTAGGCATGCTCTACAGGAATAATCTATTTCTTTCCAAATCCTCCAGGCAAACCTTAGCTACCTGCTTCCTGCTACCCTCTCTACTTTATGGAGCCCCTCTCCTAACTAATCTGTCTGCCTCCCTCACCTCTAAACTTGAAGCTTGCTATAATAAAATCTCTAAATTCTCCACCAAATCCAAAAACTCAACCCACCACTGCCTCTCCCTTCAATCTTTAAACTGGCTAGAACTCCCAAACCACCTTGACTATCTCCAACTAACAACCACTCATAGATTAATATTCTACCCAGAAAAATGCCCTGCTCTATCCAACATCCTCCCCCCTTACATTCCCAACCGATCTCTAAGATCTGAACACCAAAATCTAATCTCCATCCCCAGACCAAAACATCCCGCTGGTCAACATCTTCTATCCTTCTCTAGGTAGGAAATGGAACTCTCTCCCTCCTTCTCTTAGAACCATACCTAACTCAGACTACTTCAAAACCCAACTTTTCTCACACCTATCTTCAAAATGGAAATGTTCTTGCTTTCACCCTACTTAATCCCAAGGTTCCCCTAGACTAAGCCCCTGTACTCCTGCACCTTTATACACTCGAACTCTAGCTATGTTTTTAGCAGGCTCTAACTTCACTGTATGATGACAATATTGAATAGTTAGCAAAAAAAAAAAAAAAACAAAACAATTCAACTAATTTTTTACTTTTGCTGTGTCCTATAAATTCTTGCAGTGTATTGTAAATTTGCATTTTCAATGTTCTTACTGTGTCTACATTCTATTGTAAATATGCATTTTAAAATGTTCTTACTGTGTGTACTTTCTATCGTAAATTTGAATTTGCAGTGTCTTACTTTGTTTTCTTGCTGTTTGTATTATGTTTTGTATTCTTCTTAAACATTGTATTGGTTGTACTACCTTTGGAGCTTTTCTCCCCGGGCCTCCACTGAAAATGGGTTCTGCTTGGCCCAGTGGACTTCCCCGGTAATCAAACTGAAATAGAATAAATAAATAAAAAATAAATAAATATACGAGTTTCAGACTTCATATCCTTTAGGGAATGTATGCCAGTGGAGAACCTATTATTCCAGCCACTTTCCACATTTATGACTACACTATTTAACATTTGTCGTTATTTTTGGGTCTCAGCCCAACTGTTTCTTTTGTCTTTGTCCATATTTCTTGTGCTAAGAGGTTGACAGGGTGCTCCAAACACCCATAGCTACCATATGAAATAGTCCTTTGATAATGGGTAAATAAACCAAAGTAAAAGTGGCTTTATTTCCTTAGTTGCCAACCTTTTGCTACTGACCACACATCTTACAATGCTGTCTCATATAGAAATCAAAATAAGTAAAATATACATTTTTCGGCAGAATTGATTTGTTGTGCTTTATGCTAATACAGCCAGAGAAGAGATGTCATGGGTTATGAACAGGATTGCTTGTTGGTAGACTGTGACCAAATGCTGCTTGAATATATTCCCCTCTGTCACCATCTCCATTTTCCATTTTCTTCAGGACCTTGATCTCTGTATAATGAGCCATGTTTTTGGCATACAGACTCATATTTCCCTTGTGTCTGTTTGGGGTCCTTCTGACCTACAAAAACATGCTGGCTATTTCCACTTCAAAGATGGAAGGTGCTTGGTTCAAACACAGCCCTTCTAGTAGATATTCAAAGGTTAACAAAGAGGATGCAGCCAAAAATAAACTGCTTTGGGCAGCAGCATGGATTTTAGGTGGTGCTTGTTGGGTTTGAGTCATGTTTGCCAACCTGTATTGATATAAACTCTGGTGCACATTTTCCTCTAAGATAGGAGGCATGAGGCCCATACTGGAGTGCATACTGAGTTAGGTCTAGCTACACGGTGACCTTAAAATTGTCTCTAGGAGGTTTGGCCATGTTAACTAATGCTGTAATAGGGGAATGCATATATGTTGCTGCTAAGGGGGCTGATGTCCAGCCTACTCTAACCTATACCAGGGCCACATGCTAATGATGATAGGGATCTACACACTTGCCTTGGCTAATGTGTGCCTGGCATACAACCCATCAGCACTGATGGGTTGGTGTCCAATTGCCTAAACTGGATCATTTGGGGTAGCTTTGTTTTGTAAAAGGTGGATACAAAATCAATCAACCTGCTAAAAATGAACTAACCACTAATCAGGAAAGGTGGTAATAGCTGAAGAAACACACAGACCCAATGGAAAATAGGAGAAACAGTGTTTGATTATGATGATGAGACTTCTGTAACCCCTGAGAATCAAGAACATCTTCAGCCACCTCCACATTTCCTGTAATATGTGATCGTCCTTAGCTCCCCTCCGAAAGGAAGTCAAGTATTGAACAACTATGTCTCAGATGTGTGCTTGCTGCTGCTAACTAGCTCTTCTATTAAAGTTTCCTCGTTAAAAAGAAGCCCAATTCATTTTTACACCAATCACTCAGATTCAAAGTCGCTGCCACTACAAAACTTTTTGTCTTGTGTCCACATCACCAGCTTCTGAAGGAAAACAGGATACACAGATAATGTTAACTTTTACATAATTAAGACAGTCCATGTCACTCTATGCTGATAATCATGTTATCACACTAATTGCATCACCCAAGATGAGAGTGGTTAGAAACCTCACCCATTGATTCTGGCCTACTGACTGCTTATTACAAAACAAAAAAAACAGTGTCCCAAGAAGCCAGAGGTAAAAAATGAAAACGCACTTTATTTCAATCAGTAAAACAGCGTTTTTCGCTCCTGAAAAGACAGAAGCTTCATCATCTGGATCTCTATGCTCAATCATTCGTAAAAATTGGTATTTTATTACCAACTCTGGGCTACATGAGAGATTGGGACTAACCCCCCTTTTCACATTTAAAAGAGGCAATAATCTTAAAGACTTATTGCAGAAAAACCAAACAAATGACCCCATGGTAAGACATAAAGGTACATTCACTTGTGGGTGTTGTAAGTGGTGTAGGTACCTTCGCGTAGGTAATTGTTTTTCTATTGGTAAGAGGAAATATGTAATCAACCATAAGATCAACTGCATCACTAGATCCATTGTGTACATCGCTTTCTGTGAATGTTGCCCTGCATTCTATGTTGGGAAAACGGACCGCCGTTTTTGCGACCGTATATACCAACACTTGTATGCTATTAAGAATAAGAGAAATGACAATGCTCTTTCTAAACATATTTTAAGTAATGGGGGTCATAGCTTTCAATTTATGGGCATTGATAATATTAAATTTGCTATTAGGGGTGGACCACAATCATTAATTTTAGAAACTCGTGAGTTAGAGTGGCAATTACAACTGGATGCCTTCTCTTACCCAGGACTGAATGATAACTGTAACATAGCGTCCATTTTAAAATACAGAAGCTACCTTAGGTAACTCTTGGTTTTATCTTAAAAGGTCCTTGGTAAATATTAGGATTAAGTATCCCGCCTAGCTATGTATTTCATACCATTTTATTTTATTTTATTTTATTATGGTTTAAATTTTTTATATTGGATTACTGTATTGGTGAAAAAGAATAATTTTTAATTTTTTATTTATGATTTTTGTCTTGGGCTTGTAAATCTTTTTCATGAATCACATGTTTTCTGTCTACCTGTATGTACCTTGGTAGCATGGAGGTAGGTTGTGTTTATTTGCTTGTATAGATTATACTTACCTCTTTGTTTTTATACCTATATTTACACACTGTTTAAATTATATTCTTTGTGGTATATACTTTGTATTTAGGTAGCATTGAGTCAGGTAGTCTTTACTTGCTTGCATTGGTTACCTTTTTGGTGTTACACCTACACTTATATATGGTTTAAACTACACCTTTTGTGGTATACATCTTTAATTGCAGTTTTCCTGCAATGATGAGGATGTGACATCACTAACTGTTTTTTATGAAGGTTTTAAAAGGTTTGAGCTTTTTGCTTTTTAAATGCTGATGAAGCTTCTGTCTTTTCAGGAGCGAAAAACGCTGTTTTACTGATTGAAATAAAGTGCGTTTTCATTTTTTACCTCTGGCTTCTTGGGAGACTGCTTATTACACATTTTTAAATATCTGAATAAAGCTACCAAAATCACCACTTATTACTACTGAGAAATTCATTTAGTAATGGCCTTGGCATACCCTGCTCATGATGTTCATTTGGTGCAAGAATCTCCGTCTCAGTCGGCATTGCTTTTCTCTTGCTCATTTTCAGTCACTGCAGTATAGGTCTCTCTTTCTGCACTCACTTTGTAACCCAAGCTGTTTTACCCTCTCATTTGCTTTGACACTCATGTATATCATTTTCGGATACACTTGGAGATCATCTGTGTATGCACATAGTACTAGCTGCTTTTCTCCTGAGTGTTGTCAGTCTACAGCCACTATTAGGTGGCTTCTGGTATCAGGTGACTGTACATCACACAAGTTGGCTACCAATGCATCCTTGGCTAGACCAGCATGTAGAAGTCATTTGGTTTATGCTGTTGTACTACTAGTAACTTCCCACATTATGTCAAACTCATTTTGGCTTTTTCATATCTTACTCTGTCTAAAAATAAAATAACTTTTGTGCAATGTATATCACTGTACCTATAAAGTGTAACTTCATGGGTATATACACTTTTTGGTGTACGTGATATGCTATATGCAATACAAGTCCAGATCATATGTGAAGTTTCAGTTTGAAAAGTGTGTGGCAAATGAGCAGTACTGTTCTGGGCTTTCACCTATGAATGACACATCCAAATAAAGTTTATTATTTATCAGTGGAGAGGAAATCTGTAACCACTGTCTTCCTAAGATTTCATACCCCTCATTTCTTGCCTAGTGCCCTTCTCTGCTATCGCACTAATAGGAAACAAATATCAGCTGCAACTACTGCATTAACAAAAGATAATACAGATTTTGTTGCTATTACCCTTGCCTGTTTTACATGCCAACATCCTGCTATAAGGCATACTTATCTGGGATAATCAGATCAGAATTACTGTACAATTTTAAAATGAGCCAAATATATTATTAAAATATGGTACCAAAGACTGCTTAGCCTCTGTCCACAAGGCAGAGGAGAACAGATACGATTCAGCACTTTGTGTTAACTACCCTTTTATAAATTGGTAAACACTCTGCCAGAAATTTTAAAGCAGTTATGTTACACACTTTAAAAATTAAATGTATGAATAAGTAATACTTTTGTGCAGAGAAAATAAAATAAAACATTTTAAGCCAACTGATGACATAAGAAAAACACTATCATCTAGCTGGTCCTAATACTACCATTAACTTAAGATAAGCATAGACTACTTACCTCTTACTTTTAAGACAATTTAACAGTTTCAAAGAATGCAAATGCAAATCTTCTACACAAGCTCATTGATTCTCTTCACGGACTGTCTTTCTGCTAATCTACAGGCTTTAAAAGGGCTCCTTCGCTATAACAATCCATAAATCTACGTAATACAACAAAGTGCAACTCAATTGCACTGCTGCTCTGGACATCAGAGACGAGTCATATCATTTAAAAAACCTAAAGGCGTTCCCATGAATAAAGCAACACTAGTAAATATTCAGTAAGCACTATCCTTTTAGACCAATCCACGCTTTTTACTTTCTTTAATGGGATCTTGGCTCTTCACTCCCTGGTAGGAAAAAAGTTTAAATCAGAATAACAACCACCAAACCAAAGATGATTTAATAATGAGAAAATGCTGACCCAATTAAGGTAATAATGCTTTTGAGAGAAAGCAGCAGTCTAAGAAGCTTTAAATATGCATGTGTGTGTGTGTGTGTGTGTGTGTGTGTGTGTGTGTGTGTGTGTGTGTGTGTGTGTGTGTGTGTGTGTGTGTGTGTGTGTGTGTGTGTGTGTGTGTGTGTGTGTGTGTGTGTGTGGTTTTATATTATAACATGAAGCCTTAAAAAACTAACTGGACAGCCATAAAAATACAAAATAATAAAACGCATGACAATAAAACCAAACTTTTATTACTTAAATAACTCAGCAATAAAAAAATACAACCGGTAAGCACCTTCATTCCCTACTTGGGACTTCATCAGACCTAGTTGCATAATTAATAATCCCATTTAAATACTTAATTGGCTTACATGTGACCCAAAAGCTGGATTAACCCTTTCCTTCTTAAAACTGCCTTAAAGATTTCCTTATCATTTAAACCTGGGTAAACACATGCATTAAGCTTTATATGCCAGCAATACTCTCTCCAATCGAGTTCATCCTCTGCATCAAACCTAAAATCATAGTCATACTTGGTCTACTATTAGAAACCTAAATAATGTCTTATTCTTTTTATGAATGCTTTTGTTTTACATGCTTTGCTAAGGCATTACTTACATCCACCTTATCTATGGCTCTTAAATGTTCATACACTCTCATAAAAAACTCTAATAGTTCTCCCTACTCAATGCTCAATGCTTTCTGGAATTCATAAACTCCAATGCCCTGGATCAACTTATCCACACCCCCACCAGGGCCAACAATATCCTAGACCTAGTCATTACCAATATGAGTGACCGGTGTTCCACACCTGAAGTCAACTCCTCGTTGGTCTGATCCGACCATAAGCTAATCACCCTTGATATCCACATCCCGCCCCACCCCCCATTAAGGAAACCACGGTAAAAAATTTCTCCAAAGCCAACTTCATGCTTCTTAAGACAGAAGTGGTGAACTTCATGACACCCATGCAGATGGACAATACAGTTACAACTGCTGAATCCTACACAAATGCACCCTAAGCATGCATTGATCGTGCTATCCCAAACAGAACCAAGACACTATCCTCCAAAAAAGGAAGCCAATCTGGTGGTCCCCTACCATAAACAAACTGTATAACAGAAGGAAGAAACTGTTGCAAAAGAGAGTAAAATCCCATGAGTGGAGGAGCTCCCTGGTCAGCTTCAGTAAGACGCTGAAATCTCTTATAGGATCCTCCAAAGCTAGCTACAAAAACAAAATCGCCACTAATTCAAACCCAACCACAAAGCATTCTATAGCTATATCAAGAATCTCGAAGGCATCACCCAGATTTGCTCTGAGTTACAGCACAACGGCACAAAAATTACAGAACCAACTGATATTGCCAACATCCTGGTAGATAGGTTCAGTGCTAACTTTACCCCCCCCCCCAAAGGGCCCATAATTATATAGGAAGAAAGCAGAGTCCCTGTAATCACAACTACGCAGGTAAAAGCTGCACTCTCTAAAGCCAAAAACACAGCATCCATGGGACTGGACAACATCCCAGGCTCCATTTTACACGAACTTCAGAACAAACTGGCTCCCCACCTAAGCACCATGTTCAATAATAGCCTCGCATCAGGCTTTGTGCCCACTGAATGGTGCACAGCAACAGTTATCCTACTCCATAAAGGGGGAGCCACTACTGATCCCGGGAACTATTGCTCTATTAGCCTGACGAGCTTGGTCTGCAAGGCCATGGAACGTATCATCATGGAACTCATAAACAAAGATATTCATAATCTCCAAACTCTGGATCCCACCCAGTTCGGGTTTGTGAAAGGCAGATCATGCTTCCTGAACCTGATCGACTTCTTTGAGGCAGTTAAAGCCATAGATGAGTGTAAGGTGGTTCACACAGCGTATCTTGACCTTGCAAAGGCTTTTGACACCATCCCCCATTCTGGAGTTATAGCTAAACTCACTAAACTAGGTATAAATCCCTACGTCACAAGATGGGTTGCCAACTGGCTCACTGACAGAACCCACACTGTAAAAGTTGCAGACTCCAAATCTGATCTCAAACCAGTAACAAGTGGAGTACCACATGGTTCAGTCCTGGGACCTCTCCTGTTTGATATCTACTTCTCTGAAGTATAGGCTAACACAGAAGGCCTCTGGCTAATGAAGTTCACAGATGACTGCAAACTAGGAGCCATAGTCAAGTCCCCAAATGATGTGGACATCTTACAAAAGGGCATCGCTGAGACAGATGCCTGGTGTCAGAGCCATGGCCTCAAGCTCAATGCTAAAAAGTGCAGTGTCATCCCCTTTGGTAAAAACTCTGTACCCATGAACTACCACATAGGCAGCAATCTACTTAACACCAAATGTGTGATAAGAGACCTTGGGATCCAGGTGGACAGTAGTCTCTCCTTTGATAGTCACATCGCCACAGTAGTCACGAATTCCTTCTACATGGCACACCTCATCATAAAAGGGTTCTCATCCAGGAAAAAAAAGATGTTATTGTTCCCCTCTACTCGACACTCATTAGACCCATTATAGAGTACAATGCCCCTTTTGAAATGTATCTCACAAGACATCTGCAGCAGCTGGAAAGGCCACAGAAGTACCTCACAAAGATGATTACTGGCCTCAAACAAATGCCCTACACTATCCATCTCAAAAAACTCCAGCTTTACTCCATAGCATATCGCCTACTCCGAGGTGATCTCTGCCTAACATATAAAGCTATGTCAAACCCAGAGCTGTTGGACATGCTACACCTAAAGAAATCCCAATCCCTCCGAGCTATATGCTATAGGGACCTAAACCTTGTCACCACAATAAACAGGACATGCTGGAGGGATAGATTCCTGTCCCAGAGACTTCCCATACTCTGGAACAGGCTACCCATCTATGTCAAGCAAAGTTCTTCATTAGCACTCTTCAAGAAAAATCTTGATGAGTGGATGGGAAGTAGGAAATACACCCCAGGGATCATGTCTGTGTCTCGGCTTACAGTGGCATAGGAAAATAACTTTCTTGGGTGGCGTAAGCCAGGGAACCTTGTTGGCTAGGCTTACATAGGCCCTTGGGCCGATAGCCTAGTACCTACCTATGAACCTATATAAAATGCTGCACATAACTCACATAGTGCAATATAAACAACTTACTTAGACTTACAATTAAATTGTTTCTAAAACTTAATCTCATAATTTCTAGCTGCAAGCTTTATCATTGTGCCTTCTTTTAGATACTGGCATCATTTACAATTTCTACATTTCATCATGCCCACATTCAAATTATCTGATGCAGACTGCTTAAAATTATTTTCTTAAAAAAAACTGAGATTCTTCCCTCTTTTCAAAACAAAAACAGGGTAATCCCCAATTCTATTTTAACTCTTGAAAGTTCATTAAGAACCTCCAATTATTCTTTATTATTGTCCTTATTTTGTTTTCATCTAGAGAGTTCTCTAAATACATGCAAGAAAATAAACTTTTTTTATTTAATAAAATCCTATTACTTACAACTCGGTCATTATTTTCTAATATATCTTTCCTTTCATTTTTAACTGTTATTAATGACCCATCTAAAGGATGCCACGGTGGTAAGGCTGTAGCGTTGTTACCTCACAGCAAGAGGTTCTCTCGTTCGATTCTCAGCGCGGCTTGGGAGTGCCTCCTGTGTGGAGTCTGCATGTCCTCCCCACAGTTGGGTAGCATTCGAAAGACATGCATGCATAAATCGGAGTGCCTTCGTTGAAGGTTGGGAGTCGAGCTGGTACCTCGGCATTTCGTAAAAATCTACTGCCAATCATTAGCAGACCGGAGTTCCCCTGTGGCGACCTCTTACCGGGAAAAAGCCGAAAGACAAACAACAACAACTTTAGTGACCCACCTAAAAAGCCCCCTAGGACAACCCCTCTCATAAAACTTTTTTAAATCTTCACCTTCTTTGTCAAAGAATTCTGTATCATCTGTTAACCTACTTATCCTAGTAAACTGCCCCTTTACTATATTTTTCTTATGTCTAAAAGTATGCATACTATTAAAGGTTTTTTAGACTTTTTCAGAACTGACATCTTTTTGACTCTTGACTGATGAAACATCTGCAGATAACATGTGGGTTTTCATACTTCACATCTTTGCTGCATCTTTGCTGAATAATCAACTATAGGACTTGTACAGCTTTTCACATATGAAACTTGTCCATTACTTGACATATTCACACTCACCTGGACATTCCACTCACTGACTCACCTACCAGGCCATTGTGGGTATGGGAGGAAACAAGAGACTTCCATCAAAAGCTCATGTGGCTACAGGAAGGACAAGCAAATTCTCCAAAGAATGCTGACTGAGGGCAGATCTAAAGAATTAAAAATTGCAAAGCAAAAAAACTAACCACTTTAGCGTATGATGTCCTTCATGAAGATAATGTGTTTGTCTTTTCTTTTATGCACATTTTAAATTTCTCCTTTTCTTGTTTCCTGTCATGTATAGATATATATATATATATATATATATATATATATATATATATACATATATATATATATATATATATATATATATATATATATATAAATATATATCTATATAGATATCTGAAGGGGAATATGATGCTTTTCTGTGTCTCCACTTTGATGCATTTAAATGTTTGTTAAGTCACTTACCTGCTGATTCTCTTTGCAAGGTTTGTATCAGTAATAGTGACTGCCAGTCTCAAAATAAGCCACAGCTCTGAGCTCTGTGCCCAAAGCACTAAGTATAGACTTTATCTGAAGCCCGTTATGCAAAACAATCTGTTCTCACATATGCCAGAAGCAGGGGTATCACTAATTATGCAACCATTTCTATTACTATATGAAGGGACTCCCCACTGTTCCTCACATTCCTTCAGCACCCTCTTCTGATCCGTTGCATGACAAACATTTGCTCACATGCAAATACTAGTATCTGACTTCATGTCTAGTCATCCTATTCCTGGTATCTTAATTTCAGTCTCTGTTCTTTATAGTCATAACAGAAGAAACCCACCTTATCTTCCTATCTCCCATCTCTTAGGTCCACACTCATTGCAAAATAAGCCCCAAAATAAGTAATGTATTCTCTTTTGGGGTCCACTACTACTACATGTATTTGAAGTAATATACTCTAGAGAATCTGATTGAAAGAGAGAGTGATATAACTGAGCTGTGGTTGCATTATACTCAAGGCCTTTGCCTCATAAAAACAAGGTCAGGGGGTTGCGCCTGACCTCTTGTAACTGCTTGTGTGGAGTTTGCATGTTCCTTTTTTTCTGTGTCAGTGGAAGGTTTCACCTACCTCCAAAAAACATGCTGGATGTTCACACATCAAGGAAGAAACGTACTGGAATCAAACCTAGGTACCACTAGTTGAAACTGAGTGGTACTCTAACAGACTGCAACCCCCCAAAAAATGAGCAGAGATGAGTAGCAGAACAGAATGTAGATGGTGCATATCAATGGAAGAGTTATGTAGACCAACTGCTTTAGGTATTATCTGTGATGTACAGTATCCTCAAACATAACAGAACATGAACAATGATAATCAGACTGCATGTGGCCTACCCACTCAGCACAGTTAAATCTGGTTCTAGGTGATTTGGTAATATTGACTATTGTCACCAGAAAGAATCACAGGAATTACTGGTGCTATGCATGTTGAAGACATAGCTTACTCTGATCAATGCCAAGGACCCCATGCTAATGTTGGGAGGGAGTCTATGTACCTCTATTGAGAGGATTGTGCCTCTAAAACAGCCCAACATCCATGGGTCAATAAACTACTGGCTGGCAAGTATTCAGTTGTCCAGTCTGAGTTATCTTAGATTGCTCTATTGAGGGAAAGCTGAACATAAAACCAGACAACCTGCCTAAAATGAACCATGTAATGCACCACTGAGTGCATGATCAAAAGCAGGATGCAGCTTGGAAATGGAGAACATGATGTTAAAGAGGAGACTGGATAATCTGTGGATCCAGGGACAAGGTAGAAGGGCAGCAAACCAAAGTTCCTTGGTTTTGACTCCACAGTCTACTACTCTGGGGGAGGAGAGAGTAGAAATGGTGTACAAACTGTGGTGAGTATTAGTCTTCTGAAAACAGTGATGGATGGCATCAGACAGAATCATGGCAATCGTGCTCCATTGTAAAGGTAGGGTAGTCTTCAAAGTCCGAGGCCTATGTCCCACAACAGAGTTGTGATGGCTAGAAAAAGAGGACAGTTGGGCAGTAACTGCATAACCTCCTATATAAAGGGTAGCAAAACTAATTGGTCTTGATAATAGTGTTGTGAATGATCATAATAAGAGAGACAGAATAGGATACAAATACTGATTGGTTCCACATGGGTGGGTCAATGGGAATAAAGAAAAGGCCATTTTGGTCTTCTGCCTGATCATGATGATAAACACATTGTTCACCAACAGAGAGAGTGACAAGATCACATGCAATGGTCAGTATGCAATTAGGGTTAACTTCACCACAGTATGGAAGGGGCACTGGGGTAAAATCAGGGGTTATAATGTTATTCCCAGTCAATATGTTAACCCCAGCATAAACCAATCTGTGCAACAATCATTAGTAAGCAGTAGTCAGAGAAATCACTAGGGTCAACAGAGACTAAGCTGAAGAGCTGGAAGTTGACTGAAGTAAAAGAAGAGGAGCTCAAGGAAGTACCCAGAGCTCCAGCACCACAGGAGGAATAGAAAATAAGTGGACCTGAAGAAGAGTTTCATTTCCACTACTCATTAAAGCATTAATATCATAGCCTCTATCAATAAATAGAGAAGGTTAATAATTGTTCAGACTTTTTAAAGTTTACTTTAGGTGATGTAGGTTTAATGGTGAATTTTTTGGATGTGTGTCTTTGGTGGGATCTTAATGAGAATAGATTCCACAGTAAAATATATAGAAAACGGACGTTTACTAATGGATATCTGCATTATAAAAGTAATCATCCAAAACACACCATTAAAAATATACCGAGAGGTCAATATATAAGAGCAAGTCGTATGACTAGTAAACGTGAAAATTTAATTGAAGAATTTCATTTCATAACTTCTCTATTTATTGATAGAGGCTATGATATTAATGTTTTAATGAGTAGTGGAAATGAAATTTTTGAGAAACATGAGTCCTTATTTCCAGCAATATTAAATGAATCCATGAACCAAAATATAATAAAAGAGTGTAGAACTAAGAGTTTTGAAAAGGAAGTTATATGTTCTTTTGAAATGAGTGGTGAAATGAATGTAATAGCATCAATTCTTACTAAAAATTGGAGAATTATTCAGGGGAATCACGACATTTCGAAAATTTTGGGTAGTAAACCATATTTTGTATTCAGGAATTCTAACAATATTAAAAAAATGTTAGAATATCATAATATTGAATGTAGGAAAGTCAGTATAAATAAAAAAGGCATGTTTTGCTGTCAGAATTGTAAAATCTGTCGGTTTATTTCTGTAGGTACTAGTATTTCCATAGCCAACAGTGATAGAATTATTGAAGTCCCAGGTTTTGCAGACTGTAATTCATGCGGGTTAGTTTACATAGGCATGTGTACAGCATGCCCAGCTTTTTATGTGGGAATGACCACACGTAGTTTGAGTACCCGCATAAAAGAACATCTGTACAGTATAAAGTGTAAAGATGACAAAAATGCCTTATATAAACATTTTATTAACTGTGAATTTTTTTAAAAATTTGTATTTTCAGTGCTTGAAATATGTGAACCTGACAGTAGAGCTGGTGATTTCAAAAATTTTTTAGAACAAAGGGAAACACTATGGCAAGTCAGGTTAAACTCAGATAAATATCCTGGGTTAAATGAAACAATAAATGTAAAATGTTTCTTAAAATATAGAAAACTAGGTATAAATAAGGAATATAATATACTTCATTTATTTAATAGTTAAGCACTATTTTAGTGGATTTTAGTTAATAGTTTTTAACAAGGTTGGTTATTAATTAATTATTTAATTGTTTATTCAATTATGTGATGATTGATTGTATATTTAAACAGGATGAAATGAGTATTGAGTATATTCTGATGAAGTCGTGAGATGAAAGCGTGTATTAAAGTGTTTTGTACGCTATTTTGACTGGATTTATATCGCTGGTGCTATTTAAATTTGTTTTTCTACACCGTTTTGCCACTCTATCAAGAACTGATTTAGATGTAGGAGGATATTGATGAGTTAGACAAGAAGCAAGTCCAAGGGAGAATGATGAGATGAGAAATGGGAAGAACCAGGATTAGGAGAAGAGGATAGATAGAGAATGCATAAAGAAGTCAATGCAGGTGAAGTTATTGTGGTGATTAAACTTAAAAAAAAAGAAAAGAAAAGAGAGAAAAGGGGGAAAGAAAAAAAGAAAAAGAGGGGGTCCATGGCAACAGAGAGTGACAAGATCACATGCAATGGTCAGTATGCAATTAGGGTTAACTTCACCACAGTATGGAAGGGGCACTGGGGTAAAATCAGGGGTTATAATGTTATTCCCAGTCAATATGTTAACCCAAGCATAAACCAATCTGTGCAACAATCATTAGTAAGCAGTAGTCAGAGAAATCACTAAGGTCAACAGAGATTAAGCTGAAGAGCTGGAAGTTGACTGAAGTAAAAGGAGAGGAGCTCAAGGAAGTACCCAGAGCTCCAGCACCTCAGGAGGAAGAGA
The DNA here is from genome assembly GCF_019279795.1 of Protopterus annectens. Lineage (NCBI taxonomy): Eukaryota > Metazoa > Chordata > Ceratodontiformes > Protopteridae > Protopterus > Protopterus annectens. The sequence continues at coordinate 226,982,421 of NC_056748.1, forward strand.
AAATAGGTGGACCTGAAGAAGATAAAGAACTGCAACATTTTAAAACAGTGGATCATAATTATGAATATCTGTTTACTAATGAAATTATATATAGCCACAAATTGGTTGAACCCAGCCCAGACATCGTGGGATAATTTCAGATTGTTAGCGATAAGGCATATTTTAGTGCATAAGTTATTAATTAGTAACAACAAGAAAAGCATAAACAGTATAAAAATATGGGAGCAAATTTTCAACATTGTGTTGGCCTAGAGGTTCCTATCCACTTTCTCTCAGGATTTATAGTAGGAGAACAAAATTAATTTTAGATTAGATAGAGGACGTAGAAACATTACAGATTGTTGGCTTTGGTTTGTTACGAAGTTTCTCTTTAGTGTTTTTTTTTCTTTCTTTTTCCCTGATTAGTGCTGTGCGGTTTGTATTATGATTGTGAAAAACAATAAAAATGATTATCGGGAAAAAAAAAAAAAAAAAAAAAAAAAACAGTGTGTGTGGAAACTACAGAATAGATATGCAGCAGAGTCAGGTATGGAAATAAGGTAAATAAGGAAAGATGGTGGTAGAATACGCAAGTCCAGGAAATTATAAAAAAATGCATGCAGGAAGAAATGTGAGATGGAAAATAATGGATCAGGAAAAGGAATACTTGTTGGCTAACAAAGAGGTTAATGGAGCAGTCATAGTGGCAAATAACGAGACATTAGAGGAACTCTACCAGCTTCATGAAAGTGACTAAGCAGATAGCAACAATAAAAACTGTATCGGGTTATAAGGCAAAAAGAGGAAAAAAGATAGTTATCAGATGCCATTCATAAAAGATGCTGTAAACCACCCACTCACCAGTCAAGAGTGCATCTAAGTCAGAAGGAAAGAGTACCTCGAGAAACTTATCAAGGAAGAAAAACCCAGAGAAGTTGTACTGATGCATACACTACCTATGATGAAAGGGGAAGAATAACTCACCTTAGAACTAGAAAAAGGGCTAAGAAAAATTATGTCAAGGAAAGTAACAGGCTCACATGAAGCCACAGTGCATGGAATCAAGGTATTTGGTGCATTGGGGAGAAATGGAGTCTGAGAATATTCACCATGATATGAAGATAAAGTTGTATCCCAGGTGACAGAAGAGCAGGCATTCTTGTATCATTGTAGAACAAAGGGGTCATTCATAACTGTGTACTGTTCAGAGGTATCAAATTCCTACCATACTGCATAAAAGAGATGGACAAGGTAATATATAAATTAATATGCAGAATAAGAGAAAGTTAGGTTGGAGATGAACAGTTCAGATTCAGATCAGAATGTAGTAAAATGACCCAATGTTTGCAGTGACCCAAATAATGAAGAAGTTGAACAGGAGAAAACAGTCTATCTAACCAGGCATTCGTAGACTGGAAATAACCATATGACATGATCTCAAGAAAGCTGATATAGGCAGTACTACAATAATTCAATGTCTTAGAAACATTGGCAGCATCAGTGCAGGCTATATACAAGGACACAATGACACAGCATGAACCACACTTGTCTCACAGAGGAGTTCCTAGTGGTAGTGTGTGTGAAGGCAACAGAATAGATATTCAGCAGAGTGGAATAAGCTGCCAGATCATGTGGAACAGATCACCTCTATGACACTGTTCAAAAGGAACCAAGATGAGTGGATGGGGTACCGTAAATTCTTACCAGGAATAGTGCCCACAACCTTCCTGGACATGGGTAGTCATTACTAAATACATTCCTGGGTATTGACTGGACTGTCTATTATATTACATTGGGATGAAATGGCTAGGCTTGAAATGAGCTGCATGTCAATAGCCTAGTAACCTCCTATGATCCTATGTAGTGTGTATGTGTCAGGGTTCAGCTCTGAGCCAATTCTATTCACATTAGTGAAGGACTGCTTTAACAAACTGGTCAGATGCAGCAGGTCAACAAAGCTACTGTATGCAAATCATGTGGTGTGACAAGCAAAATCAGGACAAGAAGTTGAGCAAAAGCTAGACTGGAATGCAAAAGTGAAGGTACACGGAATGAAACAGACAAAAAGTGGTCTTGGCAGCAAATGGGGAAAGCAGAAGCTGAATACTGAGAAAGAAGGAACAGTATAGGAACAGAGGTGTGGTTGAGAAGAAAAGTTTGAAAGAGGGGGGCAAAGACAGAATTAGAGGTGCTGCAGTCCATTAGCATGAAGTGTTGCAGGTACTGTGTGAAAGAAGAATTCAAAAGAAGCTGAAAGGTAAGGTGTGCACAACAGTGGCATGTTACTGTACAGCATAAAAGTTTTGTCAGTGAAGACAAAAATGCTGAAGCTTGAGGTGATATGAGGTGTCCGAGATGGGTAATAGGCTGCACACTGTGAATATATTATGACATCAGAGCAGGTCAAATTAACCCCAGTTGCAGAGAGGGTGAAGAAGCACAGAATATGGTTGTTTGGTCATATGAGCAAGAAAGAAGCATAAGATGATTTGGGAAGAAGACTTGGGAGACACAAGAAAAAAGCAAGGGAAGATGAGGATGTCCAGGCAAGAGATGAATGGATTACATGAAACAAGACTTTGACTGGAGAAGATGATAAAGACGAGAATTTGAACTGAGTGGCGGGTACAGTTGACATGACACCCTAGCACTGTGTAAAATGAAAACAAAAAATTATTTGATTTATTTGATTGTTGCTTCTGCTGATGATGACTCATTCCTTCTATCCACTTTTGGTGCATCTGAAACTACAAATCTGTATTACTACTTTCACTATACTGGAAGCTGCTTCTACCTTAGTGATCATTTTATAGGAAGCCTTTGAGTTAGTCATAGTGGTCCTTCTAGCCTCTGAGATGTAGGTAACAACTTTTACATTTTAATTAGCTCCACACAGAAATGAATAGCTACTATTCTCATAACTGAGAGTAAACTGATATAAGAAAACGGTACCATTTCCAAAATATCCCCCGATCTATTTGTGTATTGTAGCCAATGAATGGTGTTACACCAATCATTTTGTAACTGTTCAGCATTACTATCCTTTCTTCTTATATCAAGATTATTTTTTTTATTTCTACTTTGTTTGGGACTGAAACCCTTAAAATTCATTCTTTATATACACAGTGAAATTTCTTTCAGTTACATTTTACTGCAATTAGGTCTTGAGTTATTAGTGTCACTAATTATTTTGTTGGGTGATTCTTTAACTCCATGTTTTTGCTCCTGACCTTGAAATTTCTGTGTGTTTGGAGGGATTGGAAGGTGGTTAATGCCTAAATATACCAGCTGAGTAGCTTCTATTAATTTCCAGTAAGACGCCGTCCGGTTCGATTCTCAGCTAGAGCGTCTTCTACGTGGAGACATGCGAGAATGGGCGTACCTTCGTTGAGCGTTGTGCGTCAGGCCTGGCAAGCCTGTACATAAAAATTAACTGCCAATCATTAGCGGACTGGAGTTCCGCTGTGGCGACCCCTAACCGGGAAAAGCCGAAAGACACAAACAAACAATCTTGCTATAGGGAATACCATATGCTCCAAACTGCCAAGATATTCCTCTCTGTAGAAGGGAAGTTGTATTTCTGGGATAAAATACAATAAAGAGAAAATGAGTTTTAATCAAAGTAAAAAACTCCAATACAGTTTACCCTCAAGATCTAAAGCTATCAAGAGAAGGGATAGGGAAGACGCAAAGGAAAAGATGCATGTTGGTTTTAGAGGGTTATGTTACAGTAGGAGGAAGAAGGGCTGTTGGGATAATGCTGACAGATGAAGGGGGTTGGTGGTGGGAAGGTAGTGCCCTATAGAAGGCTGGTGGGCAGGTGATATACAAATGTACTTTCAAAGATAAAAAAACAGATGTGCGATCAAATTGCAGTCCAAACACTGATGAGACAAAATAAATGTTGTAATGTGTAAAGGCAGAAGAACAAGTGAGAGGGACAGGAGATAAGAGTTATATGGGCAGGAAACTTCAATGTAGTATTAAAACAACATCTAGATAGACTGTATAGGAAGGCATAATTTATTGTGAAGTGCTAAAAAAAGTTTAACAACATTTATGGAGAGGGCAGGGAAAGTGGATGCATGAACAGAAGATTGTGAGATGAAGACAAGTAAGTTTGACAACCAAGAAAGTAAACAAGTAGGTTAGTTAGGATATTGGTGCCTGATGAAACTCTGTATGAAATGGAGGCTATAGATATCCATAACAGATGAATTGCACATCATGCTTTAGTTCAGACACTATGCAGGGGATGCAGAGAGGGGTTTGGAGGTGACAATGAAATCCAAGTAAGTAAGGGAACCCTAGTTATATAAAATGTTTGCAGAATATATGTATTAAGGTTGACCAGTTGAATAAATCAGAAAATTGGGAGGTAAAAATCTAACAGAATGCAATTAAAGCAGCCTGTAACGCCAAAGTGATGGGGCACAGAGGACAGCAGTATAGATGGAGGCATGATATGGTAGGAAATCTAGATACAGATAAATATTTACAACAGGAGCAGATGGAAGTGAATGAAGAGGAATCAAGTGGAGGAGGAGTTAATGGGCAGAATGGATATAATTAAAGAGATGTAGGAGGATATTGATGAGTTAGACAAGAAACAAGTCCAAGGGAGAATAATGACTGAGAAATGGGAAGAACCAGGATTAGGAGAAGAGGATAGATAGAGAATGCATAAAGAAGTCAATGCAGGTGAAGTTATTGTGGTGATTAAACTTAAAAAAAGAAAAGAAAAGAAAAGAAAATGAGAATCTCCAGGTGGATATCTAAGTAGATTTCTGTTAACTATAGAGACATGGTGGGTGAATAGATGGCAAATCTATTCAACAAACTAGGAAAGAAGAGGAGTTGCCAGAGTCACTATGGCAAGCAGAGATGATAGTGTTGTACAAGAAGGGACAAGTAGGACCCAAAAACTACATGCCAATGTCTTTATCTAACAGTGACACTAAAATGATAGCCAAAAAATATACAGCTAAATTGGATGCCATGTATATAGTATGGAATTACAACTAGAGTTTGTAAAAGGTAGTTTCACTATAGATCACAGAAGACTAGTGTTAATCTTTTATCAGTTGGTGTGAGAGGGATGTTATATAAAAGACAGAGGTAGTACATGTATACTTATAAAGAAGGAATCTGATTCAGTGAACTGGGATTTTATGATGGAAACATTATTAAAGCAGGCTTTTGGGGAAAGGAGAGCAATATGGGATATTAGGGAATAGTATAAGAAGCCCAGTGTGTAATTAAGGGTAAATGAGAAAATGGGGTAATTGGGAGCGTGCCTGATAAGTTTAGGAACTAGACAAGGAAGTCCACTATCCTCATGGATATTCATTTTGATTATGGAAAGGTTGTGCCAATAAATAAATAGCCTGATAGACAGCTGGACTAAAGGAAAAATTAAGAACTATAACTTTACTAGCTAATGAGTTACTGCCATTTTAGAGGATGTGGAATGTTACCTCAGGTGATAAATCCTTTTGAGAAATTTAGAAGATAGTTAGGACTGGAATATCATCATAAAAACTGATCAGGAATATGGATTGGAGGAAAGGAATGGAAACTGGCAGATTGTTTGTAGCCAAATCCAGGAGAGACGTAATTGGTAGTTACGGTATAGCCAGCAGCAGAAGAAATAAAGAGGAAGAAGTGGGATATGATACAAGCGATTTTAGACAAGTGGACGAGTAGGGTATGCACTTTGAATGGGACAGTAGGATAGCCTGAAGAGACACAGATGGCACGTGGCAGATTTATAAGGAGAGGAAAAAGGAGTAGACAGGAAAAGAAAGAAATGAGTGCATTTATAGGAGGAGAGGGTATGGCAGAATTTAGGAGACATGTGGTGTCAATGAAAATACAATGCAAAGTATGAGGAATGAAGAGGTGAGGTGGAAATGGGAAAATCATAACCTGAGAAGCAGGAAAATATATTTAGAGACAGAGAAAGTTAAGAGAAATGGGACTGAGAAAGTATGTTGGTGTGTATGTTTAAAAATGACCACAAGGAAGTGGGAACAGGGATGTAATGAGTGAGTGCCAGCAGAAGGTGTTTAGGTACATGAAGGATCGGAAAGAAACATATATCATGCATACACAGCACATGCAAGAAGATGGGAACATTGAGAGAGCAGTATATCTGTTTCAAGCAGGTAAAGGGGTTATTTGGATTAAGAGTACTGGAATGGATGGCATACAGGAAGGCAACATGGATGGTGGACATGGAAAGAAAGAAGAAATGACAGAGTGGAACATTTCTCTCAGCTGCCCAGATTTTGAAGTAATCCTCCTACCCAAGTTATCAAACTTTTGCTCATCCCTTCCAAAACTGGAAATTTTGAGAATTTCCAAGTTAATATCATCAGCATGTAAAAAGTGTCCCTAAATTGCAATGGTTTCCATGATTATTTTTTGTATACATGCTTTTTGCTTGTGACAAGCTGCTCTTCACACAGTGGTAGTTACTGGTGGCTTGTATACAAGCAGACATCAGGAGTTGAAATTTCCCTATGAAAAACACCTAGGAGCTTTACCTCATTCATGTGTTACTCACGAGGCAACTAGTTTGCCTGGTGAGCAGCATTTACACATTTAGACTATTTAGGCATACCTTATCTTATTATAGCATCCAGGAAAGAGCATCTAGTTTGCGCACTGAACAGTTTTGCTGGTTAGGTTAGCTGCAGATTACAAGAAAGCACCCTTCCCTCATCCAGTTACAAACAACCTCCACTTCTGTTCCTTGTAAGTACATATTAGAACCTGCAACCATAGATCGGTACTTTACTGCTATCTCTGCATCCAGCTTGGTGGACATGCACATCCTGAGGCAATGTAACTGTTGTTTTACTTACACTGGCAACCATTTCATTCTCTTGCAGACAAATACAGTATGTAAAAGATGCAGTTACACTAACACTGGAGGTTAAACTCTCACATACAGTCATAAAACACAACATACAGGTTATCAGTGACTCACACACATCACTCACCACACCCACAAAGGACATACACATAGATCCACATATGCAGAGGTACTCGCATGTAACTCACCCAAACATCAAAGGCCTCTTAGGAGAGACTTCAGAAACTCTGAATGCACATGGACAAGACAATTCCTATCACAACACATAAACCACATCTTATTGTGTCTCAGGTATGAAACCCATAAGGTGAAACACTCCACAACCTAATATTCTGGCCATAGGAAACTCCATTGTGAGACACACTGATGTCCCTCTTACCAGGCTGGAAAAGGGGAAGGTTACAGTTACTTGCCTATAAAGGGCCAGGATTTGCCAAATCATGCAAACACTTGGGTAACTAACCTTTAAGTACCAGTATGGCTTAGTTAAAGCCCATGTGGTTGTGAAAGACCACAGAAATACCCCCTTTGATTATGGAGACATGATTGAGCTCTCAGAATATGTGTCACAGGCAGGTATGAGCCAAGCAATGGGCAGAATTCTACAGTCTCCCAGGATAATACTATAATACCAAAAGAAAATAATCAACTTTAACAATTGGCTTAGCTACTGGTTTCACTCCAAAGGGGTCCAATACTTGCCAGCCTGGGAGGATGTGCTTTGCTAGGGATGGTCTTCTCCTGTCTTCTCTAGGCTTTTGGATATTGGCCAAGATATTATACACTCATGTAGTTCCTTTTATAGCCATTACCAAACAGACAAACTTTCCAACAAAACAAAAGCTACTCAGAACAAGCTAAAGGTGTTACTGCTCACTGCTAGGAGACTCAACAAGAAACTGCACTCCCTGGAAGCTCTCCTTATCCTAAAGAATCGTGACATCTGTACAGTTACTGAAACATGATTTAAAGCCATGGAAACCACTCCAGCAGTGCATGGTTATAACACCTTTCATTTGTTCTGACCACCCACTAAACATGAAAAAGCAAAAGACGGAGGTGTATCTATCTACATAAAGGATAATCACACCTCAAAGCTGGTCAAAAAATATAAGATGCTTAAGCTACTCCATGTCCAACTAACCATGGGAAAATCCATTACCATATTCTTGCTAGCTACAGGTCCCCCACCATGAACCAGGAAACCAATACATCATACCTGATTACTAGAATCACTCACCATCCAACCTAATACTACAGTCATGAGTGATTTTAACTACCCCTCCATTATTTGGCAGGCATACACAACCACTAACACACAGGCCAAAAGATTTCTTAACTTTGGAAATGTAAGCACTCCCACTAGCGGAACAAAAATTCTAGATCTGGTACTTGCAAATATGGGAGAGTGCTGCCCCCCCCCCAGTGTGATGTCCTCACTGTTAAGATAAGATCACAAGGTGGTCTCCTTGAAATAAAGGTAAAGCTAGTCTCCCCATCTAACTCTAAAAACGTTAAGAACTTTTCTAAGGTAAATTACCCCTATTAAGGGATGGCATAGCTCTTTTCCAAGCTCCTCCAAATCCAGAAAACACAGAAACCTATGCAGAGGGGCACACAAAACCCCTGTACAACTATATAAACAACTGCATAAAAATGGCAGCAGCAGACCAAAATAAACCCAAGTGAAACTGTAAAAACTAGGTACCCTGCTGGACCCCTGGTATTAATAGGTTGTACAACAAAAGAAAGAAAATCCTATTGAGAAGTAAGAGGGAAGGTGCACAACACAGCAAACATCCCTCATTAGTCTAAGGAAGTGAATCAGGAACTAGTCAAGTCTCTAAAAGCAGACTTCGAGGTGGAAATATCCACCAAAGCTAAGGATAACCATAAGGCAATTTTCAGTTATGTCCGCAGTCATAAGTGCAACACCCAAATATGTGCAGAATTAGTTGCAAATGACTCACCCAGAAGATATAGCAAATCTGCTGGCTGACAAACTCTGCTCAGATTTCACCTCCCCATCACCTCCACTTTTCCCCCCAATAAATATCCTCCACCACTCCAGTGCCAAATATCACCAAAGAAAAGGCTGCCACTGTGCTCTCTAAAGCTAAAAACACAGCTTCAGTGGAGTCTGACAATATACCAGGTTGCCTCTTAAGCAGCCTAAATCAAGTCTTATCAGGCCCATTAGGATCTTTATTTAACCACAGCCTCTGGACTAACTTTGCCCCGATAGAGTGAAGGACAGCAGCAGTCACCCCTCTGTATAAAGAGTTACCATCTACTGATTCAGGAAATGACAGACCCATAAGTTTGACTAGTTGTATATGCAAGGCCATGGAAAGAATAATCATGGATCTGATAAATAATGACACAGGAAACTTAAACATTGAACTTGACCCAATTCAGCTTTGTCAAGGGCAGGTCATGCCCACTGACTTTGGTGGATTTCTTTGAAAACATTACTAAGGCCATGAATGAAGTTAATAGTACATACCACCTACCTCAACCTGGCCAAGGCATTTGACACATTTCGCCACTCAGTTATAAATAAACTCACAAAACTGGGCATAAATCCCTATGTCACTAGATGTACAGTCAATTGGCTCGTGGATGGCACACGTGGTTAAAGTGGGTGAATCCAAACCCAGCAAGAAGCCAGTAACTAGTGGTGTGTCACAGGGCTCAGTGGTGGGACTACTCCTGTTCGTAATTTACTTCTCTGAAGTCAAGGCTTATGAGGAAGGCCCCTGGGTGACAAAGACTGCTGAGGACTGCAAGCTGGGGGCAATCACTGAATCCCCAAACAATGTAGATGTCTTTCAGGAGGGTCTAGATCAGACAAATGATTGGTTCCAGAGCCATGGCCTAAACCTAAATACAAAAAAAATTCATCATCATACCCTTTCAGAAGTCAAATACCCCTGAAAATTACATCAATAGCACACCCCTAGGAGTGGACTCAGAGGTGAGAGATCTAGCTACACTGATAAATAGCCTGAACTTTGACCGCCATGTGTCCGCAGTAGTGAGGAAGTCCTTTTATGTGGCACAACTTAGTGGAGGTATGGCATTTAGTTCCAAGGAAATTATAGTCCCACCATACTCAGTCTTCATTAGACCAATAATCAAGTACAACACACCATTTCGTATGAACTTGTGCAGGCACTTACAGCAGCTGGAGCGACCTCAGGGCTTTCTCACAAAGAAAATACAGGCTGCAAACATTTCCTATGTGGCTAGACTAAAAGCCCTATTCACTTACTCTGTCTCCTACCAACTATTAAAGGGTGACCTATACCTGACCTGTAAGCCACTCACAAATCCAACCCTAATAGAGTTGCTACATACCCACGTCAAACATCATGAGGGTCACCCGATCTAGGGATCTACACTTAGTCAGCAACTCAAACAAAACTTGCTAGAGAGACAGATATGTGCCTCAGAGATTGCCCCTTCTTTGGAACAGGCTTCCTTTTCACATTAAGCAGATCCCTTTCCTGGCCATCTTCAAAAGCAATTTGGATCAACAGATGAGGAATTGCAAATTCACACCTGGGTTAGGGACTATGTACATCATGCACAAGGGCAATCTGTACAATGCCCGAGGCATACTCACACATCCATGCCATCTTCTTGCCCCTAGGCAATATATTGGGTAAATTGGGTTAAATTGGCTAGACTTCTAAGGGCTCTTAAGTCATTAGCCTACTAATCTCCTATGAACCTATAATTAACAAGTTGTAGCCATGCCCTCTATCTCACTTTGAAATTTTGATCGCTCATCTGTATAAAGGAAGCTGAAATTTCAATTTATCAATATATTTTTCTTTGTTAAATGTAATAAACTGTATCTGCCGTTAACTGGTACATGGACAGACGTGGCATATGCAGTCAACTGCTTCAGAATGTTCTCTGAAACATAATTAGTATGTGAAGGTAAGCCAGAAAAGGTGCATGACTAATGACAGCAGAAGAATTGAGGATGACTTAGACATTCTACTTATATGTTATGACATGACAAAACATAGTACTAAAGGAATGAACTATAAATAGATTTTGTTTACCACGTTGAAGGCATGTCGCATTTCAACTAAAGCTGACCTCATTCTGCAATTATTTTAAATTACATTATGTACTTCAATGCACAATAGCTATGTTGTACAACTGTTCTGAAAAAACACCTGAAATCTGGAACATTTTATTAGCCTATGCATCATAAATTGTGCTAAGGAAGTACTAGAAATGTAAAATACTCAGAAATTAATATATAGCTGGCACAGTGATGTTTCCTTGTTACTATTCCATTAGGTTTAACTAAATGGTTAATACAGTTTTTAAAACAGTTTATTGCAACTCCTTCAGAGCTACAGACAATATTAAAAAAACAAAGAAATAAATTAATAAGTGGCAGTCTGATACTAAAAATAGCATTATATTTCTATGACCATTTAAGCATAACAGAGGATTATGATCGGGTCACTGACAGTAACACAAGCATATTATGTGTATGAGGCATGGATACCAAGAAATTCACCTTGAGATAGATGTCAAGAACACATCCTTTTTCATTATGATTGGAGATCTGGTCATAAATTCTCTGTAGCACATGGAGATTTTGCTTCCCTGTTTACTACTAGTTACTCTAAAATTAGATTTAAAAAAATGTGATGTGATGTACCATCTTTGAAAGACAGTAAATCAGTAGGGATGTGGTTGGTGTCCTTACATATCACTGTGCAAGGAAACAGTTTTAACCAAAGTAGTTAATGTACTTTAGCAGACAACAGGCAGAAACGCAAATTAAAATAAAGCTGTTTCATGTCCTACTGCTACTGTTTTCTGGTCCATGCTGTCTGCTTTTAGTGCAGACACAATGGTAGCAGCACATAGGGGGTGCTTAAAAATTGTTAAGCACCCTTATAAGAGTTGTTAAGCTCGGATCTTGTGCTATAGCAGTGCTGAACTAGGATATCATTTAGCCATTTTCTGAGTGTAATTGGGGCTCTCCATGCACTAGAATATTACAAGCTCTAATAAATGACTTGCAAAGATATACTCATAGTTGTTAAAACCAACCGTCTCAGTGAAGTACTGCATTTTAAATGCTTACAGGTCACACACTACTGCAAAATATTCAGTCTCACTTGCCCTTTAAGTAGCTAATTAAAGAATGATTCTACCTGATGAGGCTACAGCAATATCATATGCAAATATTTCAGGCATTTAAATGCCTTAAAAGTGTATCATTTAATATGATGCTATGCACAGATATGATCTCTGTTATTTAAAGTTCACATGAAATAATTATCAAAAGCAACTTGTGTTCCAATGTACTGTTGCCTTAATTAGTTTGAAACTCTCTGCAGAAGGCTACTTGCCATGTCTGACTTGTTTATTTTCTCCTGCCTAAGAAACTTTGTTTTTCACCTGCAATTAAAAAAAATATTATAATATGCATGTTACGTGCAGTTGTTTTCATAGTACTAGAATATGGTTTAAAAACAGAGCCTTTAACATGAGTGAAAAGAGTAGAATTAGTCCTCTTACCCATTTAACAAATGAAATAAGTCGTGGTGGTGCAGCGGTAGCATTGTTGCCTCACAGCAAGAGGTTCTCCCGTTCAATTCTCGGCTGGAGCGCCTTCTGTGTGAAGTCTGCATGTCCTCCCCGTGGTCGAGTGGTGTTCGAAAGACATGCATAGAACGGGCATGCCTTCGTTGAAGGTTGGGCGTAGAGCTGGCACCTCGGCACCGTAAAAATCTACCGCCAATCATTAGCAAACTGGAGTTCCGCTGTGGCGACCCCTAACAGGGAGAAGCCGAAAGAAGAACAACAACCCATTTAACAAATGAAGAAAGAAATGAATGGCAGCATTCCGAACGGAAGCTAAGGAGACTGACATCCAAGGCAGGGCATTTATGTGGCATACCCTAAACTGATAGCAGTTCCTAAATTGTCATTTGCTTTTTCTCTAAGTTAGCAGTAGGTTATATATCAATGGCCTGTAAAATTACCATATCAATAAATGGATTTTTATCATGTAGAAATCTGTTAACTAGTCACTGCATTTGAAACAAAATAAAAGCTTAATATATACACTGAATAAGTTATTAGCACGGCATGCTAATGGATTACACATGAGAGGTGGCTGTGAAATACATTTCAATTGAACAGAATAGGAGAAATCAGTGTAAATAAATGTACATACCTCTATTGAGACTACTGACTTTCACAATGATATTGCCAATTCCTAGCCATGACTATGATATACCTCAAAAAGGGTATTCTGAAGAGGTGCAAATATGCAAAAACATGTAAAGTTAAACACGATATTGAAGACCATAAAATGAATAGAAAAGTGTGTAACACATATAGGTAGTGAAATCTACCATCAACTGTAGGAATCTTTGTGTAATTTTATCGAGACATGGAATTCATCTAAGGAATATATCACATTACCACATTTTACACTTAAATGGCATTAAGAGCACATGGTAATTGTTGTCACCATTCCACGAATTAGATCACCATAGATTTGAAACCCTACCTTTTTCACATCCTGTTGACTTGTATAGTAGCTACTGATTCTATAGAATGAGTTATTCATCAGGTGTCAGAAAGAACGCATTTGAAGACAGTGTCACTTAAGGCATTACGAGTGGGTCACCGATCCTAACCGACATTACGTGCTCAACACTTGGATGCCAAGAAATTTGCCTCCAGAGGGACCTTATCATAATTTATAATGCATGGAGTTTTATCTGCTCCATGTATTAGTAGTTACAGTACAAAAGGAAAACAACACTAAGTGTTTTGACAGCTTTCAAAGCCGTAAAGCTTTTAGTGAGATCTGTAAGAAAGGCAGACTAACACAGACCCTTATTTTTATAGTCACTTTCCATGCGTCTCAACTGTCCAGCTTTTCGCAGAATTTCCAGATTTTTGCTTCATTTGTTTGGTCTTTTCCTCATAAAGTCTGAGGTTTTTGGACAAATTACTGAGGAATGAATTAATAAACTAATGACATACATTTAAGTTTCAGACTTTGTATCCTTCAGGAAATGCAAGTGACTACACATCTGTAATTCTAGTAACTTTCTAAGTTTATAACAGTAAGTCAGGGACTTATCAGAACAGACAGCAAACAGAAACAAATCATTTATTCTGCCACTGTGTTTTGCTGGTCAGTACTGGCAGATTTTACCGCCTAGGCTGAGAACCAACCTTAAAAACTTAAGAGGTGCTTAACCTTTGTTAAGATTGGGTCTCATGCCATTCTAGCAATTAACTGATTTGTCTTTTTCCAAATATCAAAGTTTAATCACCACGCTCTATGCACTACATTACTGAAGACTGACAAATGAACATTATCAAACACACAATCCTCAACATATTTTATTGACAAGTTGAATATAACATCACGATAACATCATGAGTATGTTGAACCATAGAAGCTGTTACGGTTGACAATGCCTGCTAATGCCTATATCGCTATTGCGTTTTTTGCATTCATCAAGACTAAGCTCATTCATGTAACAGTCAGCATATTGTGGCCAAAGGCATTTCTTCATTTTTTTGCCATAGAACAAGACTTGATACCTCACATTCCTCAACTTTGGATAGCATTGATGCTCTCTGCTATCTGTCATAACGAGACATGCAAAAAAATAAAATTATGTAGTCAGGCATGTTTAAAAGGGATTACAGCAGTTAGGGGGATCAAAATCCTCCACCTGTCAAATTTAAGTAGAATTTCTTACAGCACAACTGTTCACAAAGCCATTATTGCATGTCACCATTTGCTTTAAATATACTAATATAATAAAAGCTGCACTGGATATTACTTCCTGCCTGCGTACCTCAAATTTACATGATTTGTGCCCGAACTACTGATGCCATAAAATAAGTCGTACAGTATATGTCAGAAAACACACATCTGAAGGGATATCATCATCAGTGTGTGTGTGTGAGAATGACTATAGCCATGTTTAAAAGGGAGTACAGTACTTGGGAGATCAAATCCCTCTGCAGGTGAAAATGTTACAACCAAACAAAATTTCTTACATTACATCTTTCACAAAGTCATTATGGCAGATCAACAAATACTTCATACACACTGATATTACATCTATTATGCTGGTTATGAACTCTTGCCTAACTCACATTTACTTGACTTGTGCATTAATGACTACTGCTGCCACAGAAGACGTTATACAGCAGTTGTTAGAAAGTAGACATGTGAAGGGATATTATCACGAGTGAGTGAGTGAGTGAGTGAGTGAGTGAGTGAGTGAGTGAGTGAGTGAGTGAGTGAGTGAGTGAGTGAGTGAATATGTCCATAGTTAAAAGGGAAGACAAAGATCAGAACCCTATACCTATAAAAAGTGTTACAACCAAGTAGTATGTCTCACATCACAGTTGTTGACTAGATCGCAGAAGTAGTTATACAGCAGGTATCAGAAGGCACACATTTGAAGGATGTATAATCAGTGTTAAATGGACAGAAGAGCTCAACAGATCATAATCCTCAACATATTAGACTGACAATATGAACATTACATCGAGAGTGCATAGAACTGTAGAAGTTATTACAATTAAAGTAAATGCATACTCATTTATTTTTACAGTGGAGGCCCGGGCAGAAAAGCTCCAAAATAAGCAGTTAAGATTACAGATACAACATTGCATATTGCAATTAGAATATTTACAGTGATTACATATGTAAGCAAGTTATTCAAATTCCAGAGGTTAGAGGTAATCCCGAGTGTAAGTCAGGAATAAGTTACACAAGCTGGCAGATTTAACAGTTTTTACTCATTCTAGAGGAGAGTTAGCCAGGTGTGATACACTGACATAGCCAGTTAAGTGTCAGATGTTGTTTGTCTTGTCTTAAATTGACACAGAGTAGAAAGTAAAGTAATATCGGCTGGGAGAGAGTTCCAGGATCTACCTACTGAGACGGCAAAGAGAGAGTCATCGGCTGTGTTATTAATTTTGTTAGTCTGAAGTAGTAGTCTGTTAGAGGATCAAAGCGCTCTTTTTAAGTGCAGGAGTGTTGTCCGGATTAGAGGATTTTATAGGCCATAATCAGTTAGTTATACTGGATTAGGCTGGGTAGTTCAAGTCACCCTGGTTTAGACTGATACAATGATGTGTTCTAAAAGGCAGCCCAGTGGCAAATCTGGCAATGTGTTTGTAGCAGATTGAGAGTTTGTTAAGGACGGATTTTTTTAAATTAGAGAGAAGAGGGGCTCCATTCAGAAGAGTTGAAAGAGGGTGAGAGTGAGCTATGGCAATTTTAGCTTGAGGGGTTAGGAAGGCTTTTATTCTGTAAAGTGACCCTAGTTTTTTGTTGATGGTTTTGATAGATTGGTTAACATGTAGATTAAATTTTAGATTATCATCTATGATGACACCTAGTAGTTTTGTAGAGGGGTCAGGGGAGATTATTGTGCCATCATTTGCATTATGGTAAAGGTGAATGCAGTAGACCTATGTGTTGGTGAGAAAAACAGCATTTTAGTTTTTTGGGATTTAGGATCAGACAATCAGAAAGCCAATTTTCTATTGTGTTAAAGGTGGTCTGGGTGGCTGACCATAGCTCTGTTGGAGATGTGGCAGTGCAGATCAGGGTGGAGTCATCAGCATATTGGATACAGCTGACTTTTGGGATGATAGTATAAAGGTCATTAATGAAGATGGAGAACAGCAGGGGCCCTAATATGGGGGAACCAACCTTGTGGTACACCAAGGGTGTTAGGTAGGAGGTTAGAGAGTTTGTTTTGCCAAAGGACAGTCTGCTGCCTGCCATTCAGATAGGATTGAAACCATCGAAGGGCTTTAGTATCTAGACAGAATGTTTTCAGGGTGTGGATTAAAAGCTGGTGATCAATCATGTTGAATGACTTGGAAAGATCCAAGAAGAGGGCTGAGGATATATAATTATTGTGATTATGGTTTATGGTATTGGTAAAGGCTAAGAGGGCTGAAGTAGTGTTGTGATGAGGTCGGAAGCCATGCTGGGTGTCTGCCATAAGGTATTTCTGGATTAAATGGTGCATCAGTTGTCTGTGAATACATTTTTCCATAATCTTTGCAAGTGGAGATAGTATAGCTATTGATCTATAATGGGATAATTCAGTAGAGCTGCCTCCTTTGTGAAGTGGGATTACATAGGATATTTTCCAGATGGTGGGAATTTTAGCTTCTGCTATGGTTCGATTGATTAGTATTGAGGATTATTATAGATATAAACTGATAATAAATAAACATTTATTTATATGTGTTTACCGGGGTAGTGCATTGATTAATGGTCAATTTCAAGCTCAGCCCAGGAGAAATACAAAACATTTCACAAAAAAACATACAGAAATGTAAGCAATAACAGAATAGTTCAGACTACAGTATATATACATTCCAGTGAACAAGCCCAGTGCATATACAATCAAGCAGAGTAATGTACAATATATACATTTGTTTCTAAAGTGGCACAATTCTCAGTGAATCTTGAGATAGGGAAAGAGAGTTGGAAAGGAGATAGGTTAGGTGACGTGTTCTTTGTTGAAGCAGGAGCATTTGACTTGGATGAAGAAGTGCTTTTCTGAGCTGCACTATGTGTTGATTTCCTTATTGTCACTGTGGAGATCAGTATTTTTTTCAGTCACGCCTCAGGGCTAAGCTCATTCACATGATGGTCAGCATACCATTAGCACTGACAAATTTTCTTCAGTGTTTGCTACAGGATGTGAACTGTCAATTACCATTTCCTAAATATGAATAAAATGCTGCGCAGTGCCATGGTTCATGTAGAAAGTGTCATTTGTTTTTGTGCTGAGACTGTTTTGTACATGTGTGTGATGTGATAAATACATTACTTAGAATGAAATGTCATGGTAGGGAATGACATGTGTGTGTGTGCAAGAGTAATGAGAGCTATACGTTAATAGAATGAAAATCATGCTAGAGTAAGTGACATGCTCCAAGTGAATACTGTATCAGGGGAAGACACACAGGAACTTGCAATCTTTCTGGCAAAGCACAGATGAAAGGGATGTTCAAAAAGGAAATCACAAATGTACTAATGTGGGGTTGAGCAGGATGGTGGTGTGTGACAAGGACATATAACACAATGTAGTTTAATACATACATCACATTGCGATTGCCACCATATCACTGCATTACCAGTGTTGCAAGTAAGCCGGCTTGTGAGTGTCCATTGGTGACAAATACCAGTTAAATGTGTACCATTTGCAGACTCATACCAATAAAAAATGAAAAGGGGTCACATTTGTTTTATATCATTCTGCAAATGTTATACTTTTGCCTGCAGAACTGAAGGCAACTGCAGACTGAAAAGAAAACAAGAAACACCATCCCACCATCATTGTCTTAAAAACCATGCACTGATGATATGGAATAGACACCTCGCCTCATTTATCTATTGAGCCCTGAAAGCAGTTGAAAAGAACAGCATGACATTACCGCACTTTAATTATGTCAGAGTTGCTTATTGAGGTGTAGGACTTTTCATTACTGCCATAGGATAAGTAGTAGCAGTAGGTTCTCCTGCTTACTGCCAAGCATTATGCAACAGATGAGCACAAAAGTATTAATTTCTGCTCATAAGCCTTTAATGTCCACAACTGTGTTGTGGTCATCTATTTATGGACCAAATTAAAGGGAGGAAATGGGATAATAATAAACAGATGAAAATGGAAAGTATGCAGAGGGTAGAACGCTAAGTGAGTACTTCAGGAATGATCAGGATAGAGGTGGGATAAGACCATCTCTCAGCTTCTTCTCAAACTAATGATGACTTTGTACATTATATATATATATATATATATATATATATATATATATATATATATATATATATATATATATAAACACACACACACACACACACACACACACACACACACATATATATATACATATATATATATACATATAGTTATATAGATATAGATAGAGCAAACATGAGATAATTTACAGTTTTAGGGATGAAGAAACCATGAATATTATGTAAAAATAATTCACTGTCATCTTGACTAACTGACTGGACCAAATCAGCTGTGTAATACACAGATAAACAAAGTGGAGAATTGTACAGGCCACCCCCCTTTTTTTTTTGAACAGGTGCCCTTTTTTCTGAGAAAAAAATGAGAAATGTTGGGAAGGAAGTCAGACATGTCAGAATTAGATAAGTGTAGGTGGTTAAGTTGCAGGACAAGACCAACATAACTGACAGCAATGGTACTAGATGCAAAAGGGGGAAAACAATGGTTATGGGAATAAGATGGGGTATATTGAGATGTGCAGCTCACCACCTTAGACACAGTGAGTAGATGTTACCACTTAGTTCTGCCTCAGTAACTGCAATCAGTGTTGGAGAAGAGGCCACCTCCATGCTGGAGCATACTCCCCCCCACAATAACTCATCAGCTCTACCAGCTCCTGATGGGTGACAATCACTGCCTCCACTGCCAATGCTACTGATGGGTACCAATTGCCGATCACTTGGGGCATTGCTTCCTGACATATGTGGTTCAGGTAGGGAAGACGTGGAGGCCACTCTGGAAGGCTGTACCCCAGATATGCTGGCTGCCTCTTGTGGTAGTAACACTGCCACCACCTCCTGTAAAGGACTGACAGGCCATGCTGGAGTGGTTGATCCAGATATCCGAGCTGGTGCATTCAATAGTAACAAAAATGGAGAAAAATTAAAAAAGAGAGAGAAACATGGTGTGGGAATAGACATAAATAGTGAAAATTACATTCCTAAGTGTTTTTTCAGGAGAATAATAAACATGACATAAGACATACCTTTATTATAAGATCTGAAATGCATCTGTTATTTGCTAATGTATTACTATAATTACTATGAAATAATGTGTTTAGGCCATCAACACATACAAAGCATTTCATTATAGCAAATCTGCTTCTTTTAAGCTGTTCATTATTTGGCTTTCTATGATCGAACCACCTACCTTCATAAGTCCTCACTGTGTACAAGTTAAAATGAAGATCTATTTCTCCACGTATGCAGATGATGACATGCTGATACCACAGTTTTCACCGTTTTGCAGTATTACTACTTACTGTGTAGAATGGCATTACTTACACCTTATGGGATTTGAATTCCTGACTCTGTCTACTTCATGCTGTCTTGATGTGTCTTTCTTTTTACTGCATCATTGTCATTTACCATTATTTTGATGGTTGACATTTTGACAAAGTAATGTGTACCAAATATTGGACAAATGGGGTGGTAGACAAACAATGATTCCATGGCATTCTTAGCTTTCATTTATTAATCAAATACAGAGAATGACATATAATGATTCCATCATGGCATATCTGCTTTCTTTAAGATGTTCAGTATTCATGTTACAATTGTCTTACTCACAGTAATATGACATTTAAAACTAGCCCCTGATAACATCAAAGTCTTATCTTTCTATGGTGGTGGGAAGTGACCCCAGAAACATTATTAAAGTTTCACTGCACATACACTTAACATGATGAGCTGCTTTTCTGGCTGTGCTGATGGTACTATGCAGCATCAACAGTCTATTTCCATAACCATACTAATTTTAGAATTGATTACCAGTAATGCAGATGCTGTCTTGGTGTTTAACTATCAGTATTGCAATTGTTACGTGTTACTATGTAAATAGACATGTTTCACAAAATTGACCTGCACATACCCAGGTGTTCTCTTTAGCACTTCAGTTGCTCTCTATGCAGCTCCCAATTCCTTTTGATCTGTTGAAGAGCTGCAGAGGCCGAGGCAACATAAAAATGTGCATGATGTCATGCATTATTAGGTAGTATGGATAGGTGATTTATGTTACACTTATAGTACAGAAGGGGTGTCCCGGCCTGAACTTCATCCTCCTATCGGCCAAGAGTATCAGCCTTTTGGCTCTTAATGTCACAATAACGGTGATGACAGTATTCCCCATGTGTGGAATGCCAGTAGCTCAGGTGACAGCCTTGGCCAACATTTTCTAGGCTTCAGCCTTGGATATATAAATAGGATGTGCTGGAGGAATAGATTCCTGTCCCAGAGACTTCCCATGCTTTGGAACAAGATTCCAATCTACATAAGGCAGAGCTCCTCGCTAACACTCTTCAAAAGAAACCTTGATGAGTGGATGGGAAACAGAAAGTTTACTCCGGGGATCACTTCAGTGGCTCTGCTGGACAGAGGCACAGGGAGCTAATCTAAGGGGGTGGCGAAAATAACCTCATTCTTTCATACTGTTCAGATGTTACCTATTGGTCGGGGTTAAGCTTCTCTTTGTCAACATGTTTTTGTTCTCAGAATTTGTTTATCGTCATTTCATTGCCTAGAAAGCCTGACTGGCAGGTGCCCATTTTCTATGGAGCCCTGGGAAGAAAAGTTCCAAAGTACCACAAAAACATTTTAAGAACAATTTTACAATCTTTAAAAACAATACAAAACATCTATACTTTAAATAATTACACCGAATTAGACAATGTGAAAACATTGGTTAATAATAGTTACAACCCATGGGACAATTGTTTAACTTTTAATTTCTCTATAAACTGGAAAACATTATATAAATATTAGTAAAATGCAAACAGGGATTGCAATATGAAGTGAGAGAAAAAACAGGGTTATGGCATATTTAGAAAGAGATTTGGGGAGAGAAACTGATTGAAGTAAAGAAGCGAGTGATGAAGGGAGAGTAAGAAGATATAAGGAAAGAACTGGTACTTGTTCAAATTTAGGGATATAGTTTATTCTTGGGATGAGCAAGAAGAGAGCCAGATTTTGGCTAAAAATTATTTCAGAATAGTTTTAAAGGACTGAAGGGAGGTTATTGACCTGATGGATACATATAAGGATTTCCAGGCCTTAGCAGCATGGTAGGAGTACAGGCCATGCCCAGCAGATTTGATAGGTTGGTGGACAGAGGAGATTTTGGTCACTGCAGCATAATGTCCAATTTAAAACTTTGTTTTGTAGAATGGTATTTCATGCTAGACAAACAGATGGATGCTAGATAATTTTATGAGTGGTAAGAAACTATGCATATGATAGACTAGTTCTAAGTAATTTAGTGTTTTTACTGCTATTCAGTGGTTGGTTCTGAGGGTCTATGCCATAACTTTGAAGGATAACATTGTCAAATGGCATTTCATTGAAAATGCCATTCATCAAACCCCCCTTGTATGGGAGGTTGTGCCCCCAACACACTCCATTGATTATATATACCATCTCTGAGATTGCAATATAGTGCAGAAAGGGCAAATTTCCTGATTCCTACCATCTCAATCAGAACAGTCTGACAAACAGCATGTTCAACAAAATGTCGTTTGATGATGTTATCCTTCGATGATATGACAAAGACTTGGGTTCGGAAAGTGATATTTGTTGCAAAATTTAGCCACTTAATTACAACATTGTTCAAGTTCTGATTTTTGTGATGCTTGAAGGTTAGCAAGGATGGGAGTGTCATAAAGCAGTGAAGGGAGGAGGTGAAAAGTGACAAGTATAGTTTTAGTTGCATTGGTGAGAAAGTTTTAGGCTCTGTAAAGCATTCCTAGTTTCTTGAGATTTGTTAATGCAATTTTGCATAGGTAGGACAAATTTAAGATTATCATCCACTTGTTGTTGTGTCTTTTGGCTTTTCCCAGTTAGGGGTCGCCACAGCGGAACTCCAGTCCACTAATGATTGGCAGTAGAATTTTTGTGCCGAGTTGCCAGCCCTGATGCACAACCTTCAATGAAGGTACGCCCATTCACACATGTCTCCACACAGAAGACGCTCTAGCTGAGAATCGAACAGGACAACGTCTTACTGTGAGGCGACAACACTACTGCAGCACCACCAAGTGACTTCAGTGATTATATTATTAAGATAAAGGATTTATTTATTTTTTCATGAGAGAGGGGATTTGAGGAAAAAGTATTTGGGGGGGATAGTTGTAAGTTACAATGCCTTGCTTCAGTAGCTGTTAAAGTTTCTTGAGTAATGTTTTTTAGAGATGCGCCAGGTTGTCAGATATGCATATAAATGGTGTAGTCATCTGAGTATTATATTAGGGAGGCTTGCTATGTGGATGAGTAGAGGATGTTAGTGAGAAGTTAAAGGGGAATGGACCAAAGGATAGAGCCTTGTGGTGCACCAGTGGTAACTGGGAGGTAGAGAGGGTATAGTGCCATTTTAGTGACTGATACCTATTGGACAGGTAGCTTTGGAACCATAGAAGGATGGGCTGAGATAGGCCTAGTGAGGACATTTGAAGTAGAAGTTTGCTGTGACAATTTGTGCAAAGGGATTTGGACAAGTCTAGAAACAGAGAGACTACTTTGCTGTTATCTCTAGCTTTATTGAGGGATGTAAATATAAAGGTTAGAAGTGCAGTGTTAGTACTATGAGAGGGACAGAAGCTGTGTTATGGGGGATAGGAGAGAGATAGTTTAGCAATTGTTTTTGAATGCATTTTTTAAGTATTTGAAAGGGGATAAGATTGCTCTATGTGTAAAGTTAGTAATGTCTGTTGAATGTCCTCCTTTATGTAGAGTGGTAATGTGTGATTTGTTTTAGAGAGAAGGAATGTAGGATTCCTAGACTGACCTGTTTATTAGGAATGAGAAAAGATAGGCAGTGCTTTTTATCTGCTATTTTAAGATACTCACCGAAGTAGAGTTTGGTTTGGTTTTGTTTAAAAGTAGTTTTATATAGGATGTGAGCACAGGTTTGAAGGTGAAAGTGGCTGTGGTGACATATAGCTGTTGAGCAGGGTTGGGATTAGATGTAGAGGAATTTTGGATAGGATCACTATACTATCTATGAAATTATAGCGGAGTTATATTACAGTTTCAAGTGGTGAGTTATTAGAACAGGGGCCAGGGCTGAAGTTTTGGCTGGGATGTAAGGTTTCTATAATGGCCAACAGATTTCTTTGGGGTGTCTTTACTATTGTACTGAAAGTTGTTATATTGCATTTTTTGTCTTCTTTCGTTTGCTTTTTAGTACAGTTGCAGGGCATTCTGAAGTTCTGGGATATTATGATATTTTATGTTTTTGCCATTCTTTCCATGCATTTTTTTTCTGTCATATTAAAATTCTACTATTTTTGGATAGTGAAATTGCATTATTTGTTTTAGTGTCTTCCTTCTAGGAGGTGCAAGACTTTTGGCATATTTAGGAAAGTTGTATTGAATTCACTTACAGAAACATCTAAGGGGAAGATTTTTAGGATGTTCCAATTAATAGACAATAGTGTAGCAATATATATTTTGGGTTAAACTTGGACAGGTTTGTTTTATAAACATGCTGTTTAAGTGGATGTATGAGATGTCTGGTTCTATAGATTTGGAGATGGTCACAGAGAGTTTGACATTGTACCTATGGCGGTGAACTTGCTGTGGTCTGATAAAAGGATAAAGTCTAAGAAGGAATTTAAAACCTTGTTATAATGTATGGGGCTGTTAATTACTTGTGTGAAACAGGTCTATATTATATGCCCAAAGTTTTAAAACTTTGACGCTCATATAATTGACCCTATATGAGCAAAGTTTTAAAATTTCAAATATATAAAAAAATAAATAAAAACAAAAATAACCTATCATAATGTTCAGAGCAGGGCCCCACTGCACCCCCTATTGGGAGGGCTGCACCCCCCCATCCCCGCTATTTAAATATACCAACTCCGAGATCACACTACAGTGAAGGAAAGGGAAATATTAACTACGGCAATCTCACTTCACTGTAGTGAGATCTCAGAGTTGGCTTATTTAAGTAGCGGGGAGGTTCAGGCGGGCTTGACCCCCTACTCAGAGCATTCAGGTAGGTTGTTTTTGTTTCTATTTTTTTATATGTTCGAAGTTTTCAAACTTTGCTCATATAGGGTTGATTAATAGCATTAAAGTGTTAAAACTTCAAGCATATAATATAGCCCAGTGTGAAACTAAGTTCATGCTAGATGTAGGGGAGGTAGAGGTTATGTCCAACCAACAGATATAGACATCACCTAGTAGTATTTTTTTTCCTTGTGAAACTGAAGGTATAATCAATGTAGGATATCATCCAGTGTAGTTGTAGTGAAGGTATAATCAATGTAGGATATCATCCAGTGTAGTTGTAGTGAAGGTATAATCAATGTAGGATATCATCCAGTGTAGTTGTAGTGAAGGTATAATCAATGTAGGATATCATCCAGTGTAGTTATAGTGAAGGTATAATTAATGTAGGATATCATCCAGTGTAGTTGTAGTGAAGGTATAATCAATGTAGGATATCATCCAGTGTAGTTGTAGTGAAGGTATAATCAATGTAGGATATCATCCAGTGTAGTTGTAGTGAAGGTATAATCAATGTAGGATATCATCCAGTGTAGTTGTAGTGAAGGTATAATCAATGTAGGATATCGTCCAGTGTAGTTGTAGTGAAGGTATAATCAATGTAGGATATCTTCCAGTGTAGTTGTAGTGAAGGTATAATCAATGTAGGATATCATCCAGTGTAGTTGTAGTGAAGGTATAATCAATGTAGGATATCGTCCAGTGTAGTTGTAGTGAAGGTATAATCAATGTAGGATATCTTCCAGTGTAGTTGTAGTGAAGGTATAATCAATGTAGGATATCGTCCAGTGTAGTTGTAGTGAAGGTATAATCAATGTAGGATATCTTCCAGTGTAGTTGTAGTGAAGGTATAATCAATGTAGGATATCTTCCAGTGTAGTTGTAGTGAAGGTATAATCAATGTAGGATATCTTCCAGTTTAGTTGTAGTGAAGGTATAATCAATGTAGGATATCTTCCAGTGTAGTTGTAGTGAAGGTATAATCAATGTAGGATATCGTCCAGTGTAGTTGTAGTGAAGGTATAATCAATGTAGGATATCTTCCAGTGTAGTTGTAGTGAAGGTATAATCAATGTAGGATATCGTCCAGTGTAGTTGTAGTGAAGGTATAATCAATGTAGGATATCTTCCAGTGTAGTTGTAGTGAAGGTATAATCAATGTAGGATATCTTCCAGTGAAGTTGTAGTGAAGGTATAATCAATGTAGGATATCTTCCAGTGTAGTTGTAGTGAAGGTATAATCAATGTAGGATATCTTCCAGTGTAGTTGTAGTGAAGGTATAATCAATGTAGGATATCTTCCAGTGTAGTTGTAGTGAAGGTATAATCAATGTAGGATATCTTCCAGTGTAGTTGTAGTGTTGCTAGGAGGAATGTACAGGACAGTAATATGTATTTGTTTATATTTACTTTCAGGAAAGTAATAAGGACTGCTGAACTGAATTTTGGTATTGATTTGTTGAAGGGGGAAATGTGGTAGTATATGAAAATATTAAAACAATACCACCACCTTTCCTCTTTATACAGTCATTATGAATTATATTATCGCCAGGGGGTATAATTTCAGAGTTTTTTATGTTGGCTTTAGGTCAAGTTTCAGTTAGAGCGAGAATATCAGGCTTGTGTCAGGTAATCCAGGCTTGTAGTAAAGTATTTTTATTTCTTATGCTTCTAGTATTTATGGCAACAAAGGTTAGATTACCAGGGCTGGGGGGTTGAATGCTGTGAAATTAGAATAGTATGTAGAAGTGAATAGTCTTTGTGTTGGTTGGGATGGGTGGGCCCAGGATTAGGGTGAATGTTTGCTCATTGATTATTGTTTTTCCACTTGATTTTATTTTGGTCTTAGTTGAAATAGAGCTAATCAGTTTACGTTGGGGGTAAAGGTGATTTGCATGATTAAATAGGTTTGGTGGGATGTGTGGAAAATTTAGGGAAGTATGCATAGGTGGTTTGGACAGAGTTGGAGAGATGTGGAGAGCTATTACTGAGTCATGGTAGGATGAAAGATGGCTCAGTAGGAGGAGAAGAATGCAGCATAAAATGAGGAGTAGACTGATTAAATAAAGGGCTCTGTATTTTATTGATGGCAGGTAGTGGGGAAGTAGGAATCAAAATGTAAGCAAGTAGCAGGGCAGCAGGATATTACGTGGTGGTGGAGTCTGAAAGCTAGTAAAAGGTAGATAAGAACAAAGTAGCAACTCAACACATTTGGATTCTGCTGTAAAAATGAAGGGTCTATATTAGTTCACCAAAATGTGATTTCAGTGAACATCTAATCATTGAGTCCAATTCAGTGAAAATCGCTTCTGAGATTTGCTGAATTTACCAAGGGCAAAGATGCAGTTGGCCAACTACACAACTTTGCCCTTTTCTCTACTGTAGTACAGTCTCTGAGTTCGTATATATAGTTATGGTGGGTTCAATTTAGACATTGGTCAGTTGTGCTGCAGGGCAAGTATTTACGCCCTTGGTAAATTCAGGGAATCGCTGAAGAGATTTTAGCTGGATAGGTGTCGATGATTCGGTGTTCGCTGAAATCACATTTTGGCATGCTAATATAGACCCAAAATGAATAGCTTACAGATTAGGAAGTGTTTGAGAATGTTTGCATGGTAATTATTTAAAATGCTTTCTTACAATACAGCTTTTCACACTTTATCACTTATATGACATATCAATTAAACGATCATCAGTATATAAACAGTGATTTTGTGAGGGACCAAACACCCTTGCACCATATGCATGAGAAAGTGCACCACCCACCTTGTGTATAGTACAGTAATACTGTACATCATACACAACAGTGGAGAAAAGAGAAATCCCCCTGCAACATAGCACAGCAACCTTTCACAAAAAGCACGACTTCTGACAATAATCAAAGTGAAAGGCTTTTTGATGCAGGTCAGTTAAGAAACTATTGTAAAAGGCAAGCATTTAAAACAGGACCAAGTGTAAGACAGCCATGTGCATGTAATATGACTACAATTAAAAATATTGAGAAAGGGAGTGGCTGTGATACACACTACTTTATATACAGACTACTTTATATACAGACATCAGCTAATAAATTCATGATCAAAATAGTTTATTTATGTCTAATGCTGAGGCAGGTAAGCAATAGGAAGGAATATTTTACATTATGTTGCCTAGCTTGAAGCATCATATAGTTTGTTGTGTAGTTCAGAAACTAGCAATCATTTCTTTACTACCATACACAAACTACAAAAAAAAAAAATTGCCAGACGGCATGTCAACCAGCAATTTATTTATTCAGTTAAGCACCTTCATTTAAGGTAGTTATGAACTGCATCAAAATTCTGATAAACTTCGTTATTACTTTCAATGAAAGTACTTAAAAAAATACTGGTTGACATGCCTGCTGGCATTTTTTTTTAATTCGGAAACAAACAGCAGCATAGTTTTTATTATCAGAGAAGTAAATTCAGCATTTCAATATGATTGCAAGAAAGCACATATATTGCTGTATTTCTAACAGAACATTTTGCTGTATGCAACAGAATACATAGGGATTAAAAGGAAGGGTTGTACTATGAAACTAACTTTCTAAAAGTCGATGTTTCAAAAGAACAAAATAATTGTCCAAAAAAATCATGAAGGTGAAAAACTCATAGTCACACTAACATGAAGGGAGAAATCACCCTATAAAGGGAATCCTTGCTGATGAAGAAGAAATAAAACCACAATGATTTTCAATGGGGAAAAGTATTCGGCATTATGCTGTTAATGAAAGATAAAAAATAAGACTGACTCTCTCCAGTAGCCCACCAGAAACTAAAAAACAGTTCAATGCAACGATGATATCGACGGATAAAAAAACTTTTATTAAGCTTAACACAAGCTCTTCATTAGTTTGAAAAAAAAACAACTTCTTCAGAACGGGTACAACATCATCCAACAACCCTCCTATATATCTCTTCATTACCTATCACATGGTCACAATGGAATACATTGAATACAAAATTACAGTTTTAAAAACATCATATGAAAACAAAAAATAACATATATAATTGATATTCAAGTATGAAAACTCATATGTACTTCGTTGATGCACTGAATCAACCTAGATAGGAATGATATGTAAATAAAGAATATGTTGTTGTGTCTTTCGGCTTTTCCCAGTTAGGGGTCGCCACAGCGGAACTCTGGTCCGGTAATGATTGGAAGTAGATTTTTACGTGTCAAGTTGCCAGCTCTGACGCACAAACTAATACGAAGGTACGCCCATTCACGCATGTCTCCACACAGAAGACGCTCTAGCTGAGAATCGAACAGGACAGCATCTTACTGTGAGGTGACAATGCTACCGCAGCACTGATAAAAAATATATTAAAAGATGAATGATAAATTCCCACGACTGCGGACACAAAACGTCACCTGCATTAAACTACGAAGCCCTCCACAAAAGGAGGGGGAGTATCGATATTCATCAAAGATACCCACACCTCCAGGTTGGTGGCAAAGCAAGAAGCATCAGAGACTATCCATGTGCAACTATCAGTGGGTAAAACTGCCTTCCAGTTTATAGCCTGCTACAGACCACCCTCCCAAACCCAGGAACCTCACTCAGCCTTTCTGAGAACACTGGAAAATATGAAGGTCTCTCCAAACACCATTATATTGGGCAACTTCAACTACCCAAACATAGACTGGGAGCATTACTCTAGCTCCAACACCCTAGCCCAAAGGTTCCTAGAATTTATAAACTCAAATACTATGGAACAACTTGTGACCACTCCCACAAGAGGGGAAAACATACTGGACCTGATCATCACCAACATGGGGACTCTATGCTCCAGACCAGAAGTGTATCCCTCACTGGTAAGATCAGACCATAAACTAATCTCACTGGATATTCACATCCTGACCCCACCCCCTGCCCAGAAAACCACAGTGAAAAACTTCTCTAAAGCAAATTTCACACTCCTCGAAACTGAGGTGGAATCCTTCAAAGCCCCTGGGCCTGTGGAAAATACAGCCCAGACCACAGAATCCTTTATAAACGCATTCTATGAACACCTTCAGGAATGCATGGATCATGCGATCCCAAATAAAACCAAGACCCAATCCTCCAAAGGCAGACGTCCTGTCTGGTGGACCCCAGCTATAAACAAGCTATACAATAGAAGGAGGAAGCTACTAAATGATAGAGCAAAATCCCAAAAAGGGAAGGCATCACTGATCAGTATTAGCAAAAAACTATGGGCACTCATAAAATTGTCTAAGGCCAGCTTTGAGAGAAAAATTGCACAGGACACTAAGGATAATCACAAGGCTTTCTTTAGTTATGTTAGGAACCTGGGTGGGAATTCCCAGATATGCTCAGAATTAGTCCAAAATGACAAAAAATACACTGAACCCACAGACATTGCCAACATCCTAGCTGATAGGTTCAGCGCAAACTTCTCTCCACCAAAAGGGCAAATATCTATCCCAGCAGAGTGCTGCCCCCCTGACATCTCAGATGCTCAGGTAAGAGACGCCCTCTCCAAAGCAAAAAACACAGTATCAATGGGACCAGACGGTGTCCCGGGCTGCGTCCTACATGAACTCCAAGAAGAGCTAAACCCAAACATAAAACTACTGTTCAATCTCAGCCTTACTACAGGATATGTGCCCAAAAAGTGGCGTACAGCAACAGTGGTCCCTCTCCATAAAGGTGGTGCCTCAACGGATCCTGGAAACTATTGCCCCATAAGCCTGACTAGCTTGGTCTGCAAAGCTATGGAAAGGATCATCATGGACCTCATAAATAAAGATATTGGGGACCTAAAGACACTGGATCCTACCCAGTTCGGCTTTGTTAAGGGCAGATCCTGCCTCTTAAACCTGGTTGATTTCTTTGAAACAGTCACCAAGGCCATTGATGAGGGGAAGGTGGTACACACAGCCTACCTGGACCTCGCAAAAGCCTTCAATACAATACCCCACTCGGGCATTATAAATAAGCTCACCAGCTTAAATATAAACCCCTATGTCACTAGATGGATTGCAAACTGGCTCAAGGACAGAACCCACATGGTTAGAATTGCTGGAGCCATGTCGGACTCCAAACCAGTTACAAGTGGTGTCCCACAAGGCTCAGTCCTGGGACCTCTCTTGTTCGGTATATATTTCTCGGAGGTACAGGCCAACACGGAAGGACTGTGGCTGACCAAGTTCGCAGATGACTGCAAACTGGGCACCATAATCGACTCTCCAGCTGACACAAGCATCCTCCAAAAGGGCCTCATAGAAACAGGCAACTGGTGCCAGAGCCATGGCCTCAAGCTAAATGCCAAAAGTGTATAGTCATCCCCTTTGGCAAAAACAAAGTGCCCACAAATTACCACATAGGTGGTAATCCATTAAGTACAGAAGAAGTAATTAGGTTACCTGGGGACCCAAGTTGATAGCAATCTCTCATTTGACAACCACGTGGCCAAACTGGTTAGAAAAACATTTTATATAGCCCACCTAATCATGAAGGGATTCACATCTAGATCAGGGGAGGTCATCGTGCCTCTTTACTCATCCCTCATCAGGCCCATAATTGAGTACAATGCCCCTTTTGGGATGTACCTTACCAGACACCTGCAGCAACTGGAAAGACCCCAAAAGTACCTCACCAAGAGGATCAAAGGGCGCAAACAGATGCCATATGCTGCCCGATTAAAGAAACTCCAGCTCTACTCAGTGGCATACTGCCTGTTCAGAGGCGATCTGTGCCTGACATATAAAGCCATGTCCAACCCGGAATTAATGGACATGCTGCACCTCAGAAAATCCAAATCCCATCGAGCTATGCACTCGAGAGACTTGAACCACAGCGCTGAAATAAATAGGACATGCTGGAGGGACAGATCCATAACCCAGAGGCTCCCTTCACTCTGGAATAAAATCCCAGTCCAGGTTAGGCAGAGTCCCTCATTGACTCTCTTCAAGAGGAATCTTGATGAGTGGATGGGAGATCGTAGGTTTACCCTGGATATCACTTCTGTGTCACTGTTAGACAGAGGCACAGTATACTAACCTTGAAAAAGGGCATAGCAAAATAAATTTAAAATGGGTGGTGAAAGCCAAGCACATTCTGGCTAGGCTTATAAATACCCTAGGGCAGATAGCCTAGTATGAACCTATGAACCATAGATGGTGTACAATTGATAACTTACTTAATTACATGCTACATATTCATGCTTTGTGCTTTATACTTCCCATTTGATTTTTGTTTTATATATTATGTTTTACAGAATCCTATAAACCAATCGTAAAATCAATAATAAAATATAATACACATATTTTGTAATTTTTTTGAAGTTTATATATATATTATCCTTAATAATTTATTCCAAGGAAGGTATTTTTGAGGTCACCCAGAAACTCTGGGTGACATATAACAAGTCCACAGATTGTATTTAATATACGAAGTATAGTTTTAAACAGTTTTAGTTTTATCTATTGACACTGCTAGTTTCTAATATACAAATATTTTTCGGTTATTTTTGGTTATATTCAAGTTTATTTAATATTTTACGGATAGAGGTAGTATTCTCTTAGGAGGTCTTTTTTAGGGCCATTTAGGTATTTGGGGATGTTTTATTATTGATTTTACGAGTGGGTTATAGGATTCTGTAAAACATAATATATAAAACAAAAATCAAATGTAAAAAATGAAGTATAAAGCACAAAGCATAAACATGTAGTATGTAATTAAGTAAGTTACCAATTGTACACAGATAGAGGTAGTATTCTCCTACGTCTTTTTTAGGGCCATTTAGGTGTTTTGGGGATGTTTTATTATTGATTTTACGATTGGTTATAGGATTCTGTAAAACATAATGACAAAACGGAAAAAACTGCTCAAATGTTATAAACCAGAAAATCACCAAAAAGCAGTCTAAAGAGGCAAAAGTACTGAAACTACGTACTCCAGCAAGCACTTTATTTCAAAGTTGACTTTACAGCCCGTAGTTCCAAAATACATGAACGTACGTGACTTTGCAGTCCATAAATCACCGGAACATATTCAGTCCACAGTTCCGATAGGCACAAACACAAATAACTTTTCAGTCCACAAATTCACTAGAACATTAACACAATTCACTGCTACAATGCGTTTACGTCTGCGAAGACTTCCTCAGATGGAGATGCATACCCGGATAATACCAAACTTTTTATACTTATTCTAATCAATTAACACATTCAATAAAACAATGAAATAGTTAAATTGACTCATTTTTTAAAAATCATCCAAAACATTTACAGTTAAAAAACATTCAACATATTTATTTCAAAATTTATAATATAAAATATCCTATGGAATACTAATATTGCCTTAAAAAACTTTGTAATATATTCCTTCAAAATACATTATTAAAATTAACTTATTAAAATTACTTTCATACCCTGATAGAATTCAACAAATAAATAGCGCCATCTATTGTCAAAATTTAATTTCACAAAAAAACTATCAATCTACCACTAAACATAAAAACATTTGAACTAAATATTTCATATGAACCATTCCTTCATATGTCAAGAAAAGCAATAAATACAAATATAATAAATCTATAACATACATTTCATAGCTTCATTGTATTCTATGATGTAATATAACTCGCTAGACTTATTGGTTTATAGGATTCTGTAAAACATAATATATAAAACAAAAAATCAAATGTGAAGTATAAAGCACAAAGCATGAATACATAGCATGTAATTAAGTAAGTTATCAATTGTACACCATCTAGGGGCTTCGTAGTTTAATACAGGTAATGTTTTGTGTCCGCAGTCGTGGGAATTTATCATTCATCTTTTAATATATTTTTTATTATATTCTTTATTTACATATCATTCCTATCTAGGTTGATTCAGTGCATAAACGAAGTATATATGAGTTTTCATACTTGGATATTAATTATATATATATATACATATATATATATATATATATATATATATATGTTATATTTTGTTTTTGTATGATGTTTTTAAAACTGTAATTTTGTATTCAATGTATTCCATTGTGACCATGTGATAGGTAATGAAGGGATATATAGGGGGGTTGTTGGATGATGTTGTATCCGTTCTGAAGAAGTTGTTTTCTTCAAACTGACGAAAAGCTTGTGTTAAGCTTAATAAACATTTTTATCTGTCGATATCATCATTGCATTGAATTGTTTTTTGATTTCCGAAAGGCTACTGGAGAGACTCCGTCTTATTTTTTATCTTTCATCAGTTTTCCGTTTAGCAGTTTGTCTTGTGTGTTGTTTGAGATGGAAACAGCTCCAGTTTCGCCATCAGGATCAACAGTAGAGTTTGAAGTGGGTAATTTAATCCAGTTAATTGAACTACTCACTCAGAAGGTGAATACCTTATCCAATCATTTGGATGGAATTATGTGTTCTCAATGGAGTCCAAGGACTAATACCCCTGGTGTGTTCAGTGGAGACAGCGTAGAGGGGAATGGGACAGGTGGCTCAGTTGTGTCTTCTACAGAGCTTCCTGGTCCCCCCGCATCTGATAGTGGGCTCAGCCATTCCAAGGGAGCTAACGAGATGACAGAAGTGGGAATCAATGGTGAACAGCTGACCAATGGTGGACGTATGCGAGAGTCAACAACACTCCAGTCTTCTAGGGTACCTATGGCTGTGAACAATCCCCTAGATACTTCTAATTTGAATCAGTGGCTAAGCCATTCTTTTGCTTTTCATGGCAATCAAGCAATTAATGCTATTGAACAAGGTATGTCTACTGAATCCGATTTATCTACTAAATTAAATTTGTTTGACCAAAACCTAATGAGATTAAGGAAAATCCAGTTGGAGATAGCATACTTTGAAGAATGCAAGCAGTCTAAAGTAGTCTCCAAGGGCCTAAGGTCTTGGCAATACCCCACAGGGTTGGTGGAGGGATCAGACTTCCACATGGATTTAATTCAATTGTTCAACTTCTGGATAGGGAGATAAAAAATTATTTAAATTTCTACCGGTACCGTTTTGACTATGAATGAACTTTCAGCAGTATCGATCAGTATATATCTAAAATTACAACTAACAAGACTAAGAAGTTACACAAAGATGTAAAAGCTTACAAAGAGGGTACTGCTTATCCCAAGCCACCTCCACCCCAAGGGAATTTTTTGGCTTATATCCCATGTCAATCAAATGGTTTTAACCCAGCTAATATGGGGATGGGAGTGACAGCTAGTAGTTCTGTGAATGTACATTCAGATCCTACAGTTTCGGATGAACCGGTCCGACAGAGTGAATGACTGGCTTCCCAGTATAGGTCAAACAACTCTATTCAGCAGGTGGAGGATCCAAATTTTAGGAACATAGCCTCAGACCAATCCTCACATCTAGGCTGGAAACCCAGGAACAGGTCAAGGAAGAGGAGGAATTAGACCTAGTTAACATAGATAATGGACAAGATCCAACATGTCCATGTGAAATTATCATGAACACTGGTTTGGATTTTAAAATCTATCATTTTTCTGACTTCACTTTTACTAGTGAATTAGTTGACTTGTTAGCTAAAGGCCTTTCCTTTGTGCCTTCCAATTGGGCTGATTTGGCTAAAACCATTATAGAACTGAAATTATTTGTTAGAAAACTTAATTTACAGCTTCTATTAGGTAACTTGATAAGGGAGATTTTTTGTTTCTAGTACCTACAATCCACCTTTGTATCCTTTTTTGGAACTATTCGAACAGATTTGTGAACTAGACATACTTCATTTGTTGGGTCAGCCTCTGTTAAAACAAATATCTAACTTTAACATCAGTAAGGAGGAGAGGATCTTATTGGAGTCATTGTGTAATTCATCAGTTAGGGTTATGCAACCCGACAAGGGTGGGGGGGGGTTGGTTGTGATGAATGAAGTGGATTACATCAGGAGAATGGAGGACATTTTAGTTTCAGAAACATACATAGAAGTGTCCAGAAATGAACTGAATATAGGTCTTTATAGAATATCTTCTTATTTTAATGACATGTTTATCAATAATTCATTAGACTTAGATTTATTTAACTTCATGTCCTTACCAGCTCCAGGAGTGCCAATAATATTTGGATCTCCCAAAATTCACAAGAACCCTATTGATCCTCCCATGTGCCCTTTGGTTAGCACCAGGGGTAGTATTACTTATGCAAGTGCTAAAGTGGTGGATTCGAACTTGAAGAAATATGTGGCGAGTGAGACACAAATATCTAAAGATTCTTGGTCCTTTTTATCTAGGGTTAACCAAGTTGCTTAGAGTGAAGACAGTAACCTTTTGACTATAGATGTGAAGGATCTGTATTCTTCTGTTCCCCACTCAGTGGATTTAGATTGGATACCAGCCATGATGAATTTGAAGGAAGCCCCACCAGAAGAGATTCAATTGGTCAGTGCATTGCTGGACATTAATTTGTCTTGCAATTACGTGACATTCAACAATATATATTTTCTCCAGAAAATAGGTGTACCCATGGGGTCTCCATGCGGGGCCAGTGTGGCCAATTTGGTCATGGCCTTTTGGGAAAGGGAGAAAGTACTGGTCAACCCATTTGTTCAAGACAAGGTGTTGATGTACACCTGTTTTTTCAGATGATATCTTCATCATCCTCAAAAGGGATGAGGGGGTGGCTAAATCCCTACTTGATTTTTTCAACACTTCAACTGAGTTCCTTAGGTTTACTTCATGCTTAGCTTTGGATAAGATCTCATATTTAGATGTAGATCTGATGAAGGACAAAGTTAATAGCCGTTTCATCACTAGAATACACCAGAAGGAAATTTATTCTAATAATTACTTGCAGTTCACCAGTTGTAACCCTTATTCGCAGAAGAGGTCTATCATCAAAGTCAATTGATTAGAGCTGCAAGGATGGTGACTAATGATAGTGACTTTCTGGAGGAATGTAACTTTATGAGAAGTCTTTCTCAATAGAGGTTACCCAGTAGATCTAATCACAGAACTCACGTTGGATATATGTAGAAAGAGATAGATTGTTTTTTACGTACCCATTCTTAATCAGACTAGTGTCACCCAGGGCAATTATAGTCTTAGCCCAGCCAAGGTGGAACTCAATCCATGTAGTTTCATTTTGACATATAGTATGGACGTGAAAGAAATTATTTCTATCATCCAGAAAAAATTGGAATTTGATTACACAGGATGGAAACGCCTGAAAGAAACTAATGGGATATCCTAAGATGGTGTTCAAGAGGGGATATAATTTAAAGAATATTCTTGAGAGGAAATCCAATGTTTAAAGCTTTAGAGTGGATATGTATAAGTGTAACATGTGTCGTTACTGCAAGAATATTTCAGACGGTTCCACTTTTGAAGTTAGGGGTATAAAGTATGGGATACAAGGTAGATTCAATTGTACTAGTTCAAAAATAGTATATTTGGCTAAGTGTTCCCATTGCCCGGCTTTTTATGTTGGGAAAACAGATAGAAAACTCCAAGAGCGTATGTATGAACACTTGTATGCCATAAGAAAGGGCAAAATTGAGAACGCCCTAGCTAAACATATTATGGAAAACCTGCAACATGCATTCACATTTCAAATAATCAATCAAGTTCAGTCTGATGGAAGGGGAGGACCAAACTCACTCATCTTGGAGAGTAGAGAGTTGGTTTGGCAGTTAAGATTGGATGCTTGTCATTACCCAGGCATCAATGGTATGTTATCAGTCATGTGTTTATTGAAACTTAAAAGTTTGAACAGATGAACTATTGGTCTAGGCTTTAGAATCTAGCGAGGTTTTTTAGAATGCTGTAGATTGGATTATTATATTAACAGTGTTATTTTTTATTTAATACACATATTTTGTAATTTTTTTAAGTATATATATATATATATATATATATATATATATATATATATATATATATATATACTATTTTTAATAATTTATTCCAAGGAAGGTATTTTTGAGGTCACCCAGAAACTCTGGGTGACATATAACAAGTCTACAGATTGTATTTAATATACAAAGTATAGTTTTAAACAGTTTTAGTTGTATCTATTGACACTACTAGTTTCTAATATACAAATATTTTTCAGTTATTTTTTGGTTATATTCAAGTTTATTTAATATTTTATGGATAGAGGTAGTATTCTCTTAGGAGGTCTTTTTTAGGGCCATTGAGGTGTTTGGGGATGTTTTATTATTGATTTTACGATTTGCTTATAGGATTCTGTAAAACATAATATATAAAACAAAAATCAAATGTAAAACATGAAGTATAACGCACAAAGCATAAATACGTAGCATGTAATTAAGTAAGTTACCAATTGTACACAGATAGAGGTAGTATTCTCCTACGAGGTCTTTTTAGGGCCATTTAGGTGTTTGGGGATGTTTTATTATTGATTTTACGATTGGTTTATAGGATTCTGTAAAACAAAAATCAAATGTGAAGTATAAAGCACAAAGCATGAATACATAGCATGTAATTAAGTAAGTTATCAATTGTACACTAGGGGCTTCGTAGTTTAATGCAAGTAAAGTTTTGTGTCTGCAGTCATGGGAATTTATCATTTATCTTTTAATATATTTTTATTATATTCTTTATTTACATATCATTCCTATCTAGGTTGATTCAGTGCATCAACAAAGTATATATGAGTTTTCATACTTGAATATTAATTATATATATGTTATTTTTTGTTTTTGTATGATGTTTTTAAAACTGTAATTTTGTATTCAATGTATTCCATTGTGACCATGTGATAGGTAATGAAGGGATATATAGGGGGGTTGTTGGATGACGTTGTATCCGTTCTGAAGAAGTTGTTTTTTTCAAAGTGACGAAAAGCTTGTGTTAAGCTTAATAAACGTTTTTCATCCGTCAATATCATCGTTGCATTGAATTGTTTTTTGGTTCATGGAGGGCTACTGGAGAGAGTCCGTCTTATTTTTTAGCTTTCATCAGTTTTCTGTTTAGCAGTTTTTTTTTTTTTCTGTGAGCTACTGACACTCACAATTTCTCCTCAAGCGTGTGTAACAAAGGAAGTGACTTAATTCAGCATATAGTTGCTGTATTAATTCAACTGTGCTTAGAAATGTGTGATGCTAGTGCTAGAACAGATGCAAATGGGAAAGTACTCAGCCATATATACAAAAGGAATATTTTGCTTTATCGATATTTGCAATGTGCTTTGATGTATACTTTCAGACTAGAAAACAGCCACGAAATATGAAATTACACATGACCAATACAAAGCTAGATTTATACAATGTCTTAAAAAGTATTTTCGTTATGCAAGATGTGGTAGAGAATACTCACAAAATCAAAAGTAAAATGCAGCCTGCAGTACACTCCATGAAGATATCCCTTCATTAGTATACTTTTTTCTGACATGGAACACAAGCCCTACTAGGATCCATGTCTGCCATCAGAACTGCAGACACAGAGTTGACAGCAGAGGTTCTTTGAGAAGGAACTGCACAGAAAAGGCTTATTGGTCTATATACACATAACATGGCGCTCTCTATACTGCTGTGAAACTTTAGTGATCATCTTCTTCATCTAACATCATGGAGAACTTATCTTTAGCAGAGCTCCATGCAGTATCCCACACGTACCACTACCAGCAGAAGTTGTTTGCAAAAGCATCCAGACCTTTATACCTTACAGGCCTTACTCTAACTTGAGTCTAAATATTGCACCACAATGAAACAGTTTCAGGGAGGACAGCTAGTGAAATATGTGACAGTCTGGTTCAAACAAGTTTTCTTAGTACTAGGATATTTTCTGCCACATTAAAAGCTAATCACATCCTGCAAAGACAGTAGAGGAAAGGACTCTAGTTGCATTAAAATATCACAATATGCTTCGAAACACAAAGCTCTTCACTCAGATATGTCACGCAGCTAAAAAGACAGACCATCTCCTGCTGTATTTTAAAATGTATTAGTACTACTGTACTTCCCCAAAAATAAGACCAGGTCTTCTGCTTTTTCCTCCACCAAAATATGCATTAGGGCATATCAGGGGATGCTTTACCCCCCGCCCCATACAATAATCTACATTTATTCTTGTACACAAATCTACATTTATTCATG
The DNA here is from genome assembly GCF_019279795.1 of Protopterus annectens. Classification (NCBI taxonomy): domain Eukaryota; kingdom Metazoa; phylum Chordata; order Ceratodontiformes; family Protopteridae; genus Protopterus; species Protopterus annectens. The sequence goes on from NC_056748.1 coordinate 227,022,200, forward strand.
TACACAAATCAACATTTATTCATGTGCACAAAATGACATTTATTTGGTACTTTTCAGTTATTGGGCAACAGTTCTAGGTAACACGTTAACAGTTGTGTGAGAATTCTACATAAAAAACAGTGCAACAAACATTTCAACTTCAGAACATCTACAACTTGGCTTTCTCAGTGCAATATTCCATGCTTAACAGAAAGTGCAGAAAAATCTCAATACATGTGTACTGGAGGAGGGGAATAAAACAGGTGAATAACTGCCACTTTGAGTGGTAATGCTTTCTTTATTCCTTACCCAAACCATAAGAGAAGAATGATGGAAAGTCATAAAAATGAATCCTGGGAACTAGTGGCCTTACTTTGTAATTACCTCTTGATAATGAAATGTTACCTTAATACAATAAAGTCAAAAAACTGACAAGAGCTTGCTGGCAGCTGAAAGCAGAAACAATCCATTCTATTGCCCCTGATAATGGAAAAGTTATCAAATACAGTCATGTCATCTTCTTCTGGAACACTGTCATAAGTCTCCAACCCCCGAATTCTGACCTGAATTTCTTGCAACTCCATTTTGTGTAGAATCATTGGCCCCAATCTGTCATTCCTAGCAATAGATATCTCCTTAAATGAGCACTGCTTGTCCATGTAGCCTGCTCGTAGTCCATTGGCAGCACAGCTGGCAATGATTTTATCCCATGAATTCTTCACCCAAGTTACAAGCTCTTGCAGGCTAGGCTTCACAAAGTTTCCACGCTGATTTCTCTCCATTCTATTTTCAATGTAGTCATTTAGTTCTATATGCAAATGGTCCTTGAATGGCTTGTTTATTGCAATAAAGAGTCTGGAGATAGGCAGTCATTCCTGCAGGAATCATTATTTGATCTATTGTTCTCTGTGCAAGGAAGTTCTTCATGTGTTTAGCGCAGTGAGTGCTGGCCAAATCCCAGATTAGCAGACCTTTTTCTCCACCTCGCAAAACAAGTGTCAGCATTTCTTCGACCCACTTACTTATAACTGCTTGTGTGAACCAGGCTTTTTTGGTTTCAAGAAGGTAAATGCCTGAAACACATTCAGTCTTATATTTCTTGCCCTTATTAATGATTAGAGGTGGGGTTTTCTTTCTATCTAGATGAATTGCCAAAATACAGGTAACACATGCACTTTCCTAACCAGTGGAGGGAATGTAGATTAACAAGACACCCCTCTGATCAATTGTTGGAGATCCCTGGCCCATAAACACTGCAGTTTCATCCATAGTAATCATGTTGGAGAGTAGGTATTTAAAAAAGTCGATGCCATCAACAAAGGACTTGAATGCAAGAGCATGTTTATTAACTTCAGTATCTTCCAGCTTGAACAGTGTTGTTGATCTTCTTAAAGACAGTTCATATCGCTGAAGGAAGCCATCCAGCCAATGTTGTGATGCTTTGAATTCTTCTGGGGATATTTCTAACTGTGGTGCCATTCCAAGGGCAAATGCTTCAATATCAGCCCTGCGCACTACCAAAGCCTCTGCTCTCCTGTTAGCAGTCCATTCACAGATGTCTTTCAGCTCAGGAAATAATGGTTGCTGACCTGATCCACACTTGCACTTCTTGGCATTTCCCTCGGCCACCTGTTGACTGAGGTCATCGTATGCTGCTCACCATTTTCGGACCATTCGGAGATCCAATTTCTTTTTGCAGAAAGCCATCAGATTCTTTCCCTGGGAATCCTCCACGATTCCTTTCTTGTACTCAATGGAATATCTTTCTTTTTGTACTCATCTTCTCTGCAGGGCAGGGTTAATTGAAGACTTACAAGACAGGAGTGGTAACACAAAATGGCGACAGTTAAGAAAACACAACCACACCCATTCATTACCAAGTGAGCATGTTTTACGTGTGTTGTCTGTACTTTGAACAATCAAAGTACACTTGTCAGTGTTTATGGACCAAGGATCTCAACCATCAAGTGTGAGTAAGGATTAGGGTTACAGTAAGAATCGTGGAGGACTCCCAGGGAAAGAATCTTACGACTTTCTACAAGGAAGAAGTTGGGTGTCCGAATGGTCCAGAAATGGTGAGCAGAGTACAATAACCTCAGTCAACAGGTGTCAATAATATTACTATTTTATAATTCAACACATCCATCATGTGTTGTTGACTATCTTAACTGGAGCTTATTTTTGGGGAAGGGCTTATATAATGACCACCATGGAAAACCATGCTAGGGCTTATTCTCTGCTTAGGTCTTATTTATTGAGAAATACAGTAGGTAATACACTTCATTACTGAAAATAATTTAGGACCAACACAGAAATGTGCCTTGATTATGAATTACAAAATGAATCTATAGCTGAGCACTGCATAACAAAATATCACACTGTAAATCATTACAGCTAGACTGCAGACAAGTACTAATAACAGTATTCAAATAAATAAATAAAACATTCTTGCTGGTGTCAAGTCCTCTTGCACTTCCCTTATGGGAAGTTACACCCTATATATATTTCCATCTCAGAATATAGTCTCCAGAACCATGCAACCTTATGATAAAGAGAAATTTGTACTCCTGGAATTCCCTCATTTGTTAAAAAATACATATGTATTTTTAACAAACATGGGAGTCAGGTAAAAAATAAGTAACTAAATAAATAAGGATTTCAATTTGGTACACAAAGCATGACAACTTGTATACCCATTATTTTATAGTCAAGAATAGGGGTGTACTTTATGTACTAGAAGTCCGAGAATATTGAATATGATATTCTCGACACAAGTACAACAAAAGCGCGAAACATTGAAAATGTAAACAGAAATCTCCGTAGGTGGAGATTTCCATTTACTTCAATGTAGTGTGATCTCAGAATTGGTATATTTAAGTAGCAGGGGGTGGGGGGGTGCAGGGGGGGCTTGCCCCCCTGCCTACGCTAGTTTAAATTATTTTATTTTGTGTATTTTTTTTAAGTACTTCAAGTGTTTAATAGTTCGATGCATATGGTTTGATCCTTATACATTTGCGCTATTAAGCTTTCAAGGTCCTAAAGTAGACCCAAGAATAGTAGCACCTCATATTATGCAAAATAACACTAGGCCTTTCAATTTACAACAGCTTTAAATATATAAATCTTCTTGCCTACAAATAATCCTTTATCATTTGCATATATCCAGTTTTACCCACATAAGTCAGTCATACATTTTAACTGTAACTTTCCATTTTCCTTTACGCTGACTATACTTAAGAGATTGATAAACACCGCAACCTATGCTAGTGTCCACATTACAGAAGACTGAGAACTCATGGTTCCTTTTTCTTACTGTTGTCCCAAATGATGCACATAAAACAATAACCCCAGGAAACAGCATTTTATTTCCATTTCTTGTCATATTCTCCTTGTCAAGCTGCTTCCCAAAAAACAGAAAAAAAAAACTTCCACTCTTGAATAACCATCGGCAGAGAACCAACATGAAGAAATTAACTATTGCTGAACAAATAAAAGTGCAGGCCTAAGATAAGCCTATTTTAGCATACATCACAATTTTCTCTCACTTAATATACTGTAAGAAGAAGAATTTAAGTGGGGTGTCAAACAGAAGTGTTTGCTTTCTGCACATTATGAAATGTCAGTTTATTTCCTTTCCTGTTGTCCAGCATATGCAAAAAGATGATAGGCCAAAATTCATGACTTTCCATGTCCCGTCATTTCTCATCTAGCTGCTTCAGCAAAATCACACAGTTCTTTTTTTTATAGGCTGATATCTGCAGATGGCAAGCCACAATCATAGACTGATAGAAGTAAGCATGGCAGAACAAGGTAAAACATTAACATAGTCAGAAAAAAGTTATACGCAAAAGTTTAAGTACTAGCAGCATCTTACAAACTCAACAGCACTTAAGTAGAGTCTATTTGAAATTTTCTTTTGTTAAAGTCAGTTTTCTTGTCATTCATATAGTATCACTTATGCCATGCTCCATATGCATGTGCAAAAGGGGTAATATTTATGATTATTCATTTTTACCTTTTTCTATTATATTATCCTTGAATGTGTTCCTTTCTGCACTTTAATAAAGCATTTACCCCTTGCTCTGTTTACATGCTTTACAATAAAATTATCAGACAGTACTCATATGTTGTCTTACCTATAGCCTTTAATTGTCTTAACATTCCTGGATTAATGACCCTTGTAATTTATGACAGTTATGCTGAAAGCTTCCAATTTTTTGTCAACAAAAATGCATTAATAAATGTTTATTATAAATAAAAACTTTCAATTGACTAGGAATATGTTTTCTTTCTTATCTATAGTAATCAAATTAGAACTTTCAAAGTTTAATCATTTTCAAGTATACCAAGTAGAAAAACATTTAGATTCTTCAAATTTTTACTTCCAAGATTTTTTTTGTTATCTTGTCTTATGACTTGTTTCTAGATTTCTGAAGCAAACAAGGACCTGTTTTCCTGAGCATGATATTTGAAAAATTTGTGATACACATTTCTGTTTAAAGATCAATTCTGTACAGATAAATATCAATTCTGTAAGTCACCAAGGTGGCAGATTTGTTTTTACATTTTAATTTTATGGAATGGAACAAAATTCACGAATTGTAGTTTTAATATTCTGCTTCAAATTATTCTAATTCCTATTTACATAACCCATTAAAATAAAGATACCAATCTAAGTTGTCTGAATGATCTGAAATCTCATTCTAAAACAGCATGAAAAATTATATTTCATGTAAGATTATGTTCATATCTGCTGCATTTTGAAATATCAAATTGTTTACATGTTGACATTTCCGACTTCAAAGAACATAGTCTTTGCATATAATATAGACCCCTGCCATGGATAACCATAATGCCTTTAACATTTGCAATCACTGAATCCCCAAATGATGTCCGTATACTTCAAGATGGTCTTACATAGATCAACGATTGGTGCATTAGTCACAGTCTCAAACTGAATGCAGAAAAATGCATCATCATTCCCTTTGGCACAATGTCCCTTCACACTATCAAATCAATAACAATACCCTAAATACCCATGAAGTGGTAAGGGACCTAGATCGCAGGCCAGTGGTGAGTGACCTTAACTTCAACCACCAAGTGTCTACTGCTGTAAGAAAAACTTTATAGCTCACTTGATTAGTAAAGAAATCACTTCGAGAGCAAAAGTTATAATCCCCTATACTCAGCACTTATCTGGCCTATACTTGAGCAAAATGCCCCATTCAGTATGTACCATACTAAGCACCTACAGCAATAAGAGAGACCTCAGGAGGTTTCTAATGAAGATGATCAAGGGCCTCCAGCATGTGCCTTACATGGGCTGACTAAAATCTCTGTCACTACATGCTGTATCGTATAGATTTCTTAGCAGAGACTTATACCCAGCCTACAGAGCAACCCAAGACTCAAACCTAATGAACTTACTGCATATCTGTAAATCAAATGGGTTTAGGGCTACCCATTCTAGGGATTTAAATATAGCCTGCAACTTAAGACATGCTTGAGGGACAGATTTATCTCCCAGCAACTACCACATCTTTGGAACAGGCCACCTATTCATGTGAAACAGGGCACCTCTATGACACTGTTCAAGAGGAACTTGGATGAGTGGATGGGGTACTGCAAATTCTTACCAGGGACAGTGACCACAACTCTTCTGGACATGGGCAGTCATCGCTAAATGCAATATTGGGTATTAGCTAGTACTTTTAAGGTATTACATTGGGTGGAAATGGCTAAGATTAAAATTACCTCCAGGTCAATAGCCTAGTAATCTCCTATGATCATATAAGCCTATAAAACATGAAGGGTCAGTGGTCACCAATTACCTTAAATTGTTCATTGTTTATGTTCTCAGTAATCATGAACCAGTCTAAAAGTGAATAATAACCAGATAAAAGGAAACTAGTCTAGGATGAAACATGATGAATTAACCATATGTATGACACATCTAATGTAACAGGGTCTTTGCTGAAGCCTCAGCTGTAATACAAAATGTAGCAGACTCCCAGTACTGTAGCAGCAGCAGGATTAAAGTTATTTTCTTTTTTTTTTCCATAATAAATTTTTATTGAAATATATTTTCCAAAAACATTACAAAAATACAATAAACATCACACACATAATACACTATAACTACTACAAACCATTTATACAACATCTACATGAAATGCTTCCTATATTTAATATATTCCTAAAATCAGTATCATGCTAATATAATATTGAAGACCTTTTCCCATATTTTCGGGTTATTAATATTTTTGTTAGTTTGTTTCAGAAGTAATTTATGTGCTAGTATATGTTTTATAGCCACAAGTTTAAAATTATTCCATGATGTCTTATGTGGTTCTAGCCAATTTGTGGCTATATAGAGTTTCATCAGCAAAAAAATATTAATACAAATAATAGTTTGCGATCTGGAAAGCTCTCTTAGAGGAATGTGTAGAATCATAAATTCCCATGACAGTGTAGAACTTTGATAACCCATCTTTTGCATTTGTACTTTAAGAGAGTTCCAAAGTTTATATATGCATTTACAACTCCAGAACATATGAAGAAGATCCGCTGTTTGATCTGCACAGTATGGACAAATTGGAGAATTCCTAGGGTTAAATTTATGTAATCTAAGATGTGTGTAATATGCATTGTTCCAAATCATCAAGTGCGTGTACATCAGTTTTTGAAAATAAATTGATTTCCTAGTTATATCAATTGCTTTTAATATCTGATTGTCTGTTACTGTTACTTTGTTTACCCAATACTCTGAAAGCAAAATTTTGTCCTGAAATTTCAAATCCTTAATTAATTTGTATGCAGTTGCTATAAATTTAGTATCTTGTTGGATAGCTTGCCACAATTCAGAGCATTTATCCACAAATCCGGCTGCAGGTTTAAAGTTCCTAAAATAGCTCAAGGCAAGTTCTTTAACTTGTCTCATTATAACAATGTAACTTCTACGTAGATTCATTTCCTGTCTAATTTGTAAAGCCGATAAGTCAAGTTTATTAAAAACATCAAATAGAGTCAGATTAACTATTAATGGAAATTTGCTGAGATCGATCAGCTGATTATTTAGTTTAAAATTAGGATTCCTGTGGAAAGGTTGAAGAACCATCATATATTGCAATAAATCTACGGACTGAAATAAAGTTTGCAAAGATGAGACACAGGTTATTATGTGGTCCATGACCCCATATTTTATCAGACTAATTTTGTCCATAAAGGGTAATGC
>NC_056748.1:227334412-227434412 GCF_019279795.1 Protopterus annectens
TGATTTAAGCTCTTTGCTGCAAAGCTATTTGTATGGCAAAGAGGTAAGGCACCCATCCTGTGCTCTGAAGGGGCATTAAAGTGAAAGTTCTAATCTAGACCCATGAAAAATATCTCATATTTTCTAGTGTGTATATCATAGATTGTTTTTTCTCATTTCAACTATTTTTATTTTTCCATTTTTAGATGGGGGCACTATTTGGGTGATGCGCTGCTTAGTGCAAACTGGACAAGTGGCCAGACAGGACCCAGACAACCAAAAACAGAAACTGAATGCATTCAATTAATACTAGTGGTTATCACACAAACCCGCTCAGTGAAGTTGCATGGGGGTTAACAGTGAGACCTTAAGAGTGGTTAGTAAAACAGGGAATGTCATGTAACTAGTCCCATGGGACTGGGTGTAAGTGTAGCACTTGGGTACAGATGGTTCTGGGTTCTACAGAGTGTGCAACCTTTGCTTTACTGTTGTGACATTGTAGTTTACAGCAATGAACTGTGACATAAACAAGTATTTCCCAATCTTCTTGTAGCAACAGGTGTAAGTGTAGGACTACCATACACATGTTCCTGGGTTCAAATACAGGATATTCTGTACAGTTTTACTGCTGTTCCTCTTCTAAGTATAGTCACTCTCACTTATGACACTTGCCATAGTAGAGCTGATATTAATTATATGTATGAGGGCTGAGATAGCATTGTGTCAGTTTTTATGTATATATATATATCTATGTATTATCACATTTATTATTATATGTACGACTGTGGGTATACTGTGTACTATATTCTTGTAAGTATATTTCTGCTATCTGGACTGGCATGGCCTTAAAATTTGCCTAACACAAATACATAACTGCCTGTATGTCCAATAACTTTGAAATTGCAACTGCAGTTATGTAATGCCTCAATGCTTGCCACTGTTGTACTCCACTCACTATCACCCACCGTGTTTGCATGATGGTAAGCGCAGTGCAACATTTTCAAACAGTGTGCATACTCTCAGTAAATGCAATGACTGGAATTTGTGGGATAGCATCATTCTGCATTGCTCTAGATTCATATCAGACATGGCAGGTGTTTTGGAGAAGGTATCAGGTTTAGGGCGCAGAGATGGGGTGTCCAGGAGTCCAGTATTTTTATTGAACTACTAGTTAAGAACCACAATGTCAGGCATCTGCAGGGAGACTATTCTGGCTCCCAGTATAAGTCAGAAGCTTAGGATAGTTTAATCCAGGCTGTAACCAGTGACACCGGTATCCCTCACACTAGTGACTAATGTAGGCATCACTACAGTGACCAACAAAGGATGAAAAGGGATACCCTCGACCATTGGATCTGGGAATTTAGGACTATGGACATTCCATACCTGTGTAAGTTTCAACTACAGAGAGTACTTGTAAGACTTAAAAGCTGAATATAGTCAAGACTGGTATTCATAACAGTATTCTGTTCTGTTCTGTTTTTTTTCCACAGCTGCCCGTCATCATGAGGTAAATGTCCAAACCCATGGGGCTAGATTGGTGAAGATGAGAGAAGCATGTGGTATGTATGCAGCAGAACAGTAGAGTTATTGTAGCATTAAAAGTTAAAGACAGCTTTTTTGGCATTTTATAGAGTGGTGTCAAATTGAGCATTCTTATCTCAGCTGTAAAAGCAAGTATGCACACAGTAGTCTGTACCACAAACCAAGAGTACAATATTAGACTTTAGTCAGAGGTTGTAGGTTCAAATACCACACTTCCTAAGTATACAATACTGTTAATTCTTCAATTATATTTAAATTAAATTCAAACCTCTATATCACTGTAAACTGCAATCTGTATAATTGGAACACACATATGTTAAGGAGTACTTGCTGCAATCTGTAGTATAGTGTGCATCTGTTAGGAGCTAGTAAAAGTTAAGATAATAGTCAAATAATTGTATTAATGTTTTGTGTATCACATATGAAGATACTAATCTTTTCTCTTTTTACTTCTATCACCCCAACTCTTATATCTCTTTTATTTTATTTTTACTTTATTTTATTATTTTTTTTTATTTTATTACATGTCGTCAAAATGTGTCCATGTCATCCATGTGTACCACATCACTAAATGCTCCACAGCACAGCGGGGTAGGCCTGCCACATGGGATCTGCCTGTCCCTCTTCTACCAAATCCAGCAACTTTGTCCAGCAAGTCTGGGAGCAGTGGCAGAGGTGGTGGTTTTATCACCTGCACTGAATTGCCATGTATGGTGTCTAGGGTTGTGTACCACAGTGTTGGTGCATGCCTATGCCAGCTGGAGAGGCTGATATCCTTCATTTTGCAACATACCAGGAGTAAGAGAAGGATATGATATATCAAGCCCTCCAGCCAGCAGTGGAGTGAGGTGACATGGATGACATTCCAGTGGATGAGGACTCTATTCTCAATGTCACCCAGCTTGATGACAATGGATTCAGGGTGTCCCCACTCACACCTCAATCATGGTGTCCCCCAACCTTTTGTGTTCATCATTGTCCCTGTCTCTTGTCAGGTTCATCTTGTCTGTCTGTAACTTCTTCCTCACCTACCCAACTCACCTCACCCACACGTTCCTACATCCCTTCACCAACATTCCTCTCTCTCTACAAAAAAGAAAAAAATGGGCAGATGCCCCACAAAAAAAAAATCATCCTATAAATAGCTCTCCATTTTGCACACTTGTCTTCATGACACACTTCATTCAGTCCAATTGGCTATACAACATAATTGTGTTGTGGTCACCCCTCTTTCTGGAGGTGACAGTCCAAATTTAGTTAATATCTTCCACTTATGTTCACTTTACACTGTTATAGAAATTGTTAGCTATGGTTCTGTCCTATCTCCCTCCTATACATTTCTACCCTGGTTTCCCTTTGTTCTTCACTCTCCCTGTTCCCCATTTCACTACCATCCTGTCTACCCATTTCACCTCTTTAAGGCATTTTTGCATGAAGGTGCACATTACACACCAAAGTGCGACAACAGGGAACAGTGGCAATGCATTTACATGTATTTAAAAGTATCAGATATAGTGGCAATGTATTTAAATGTATTAGATACCTCTGTATTCAAACCCAGGACTATCTGACCTCAACATGGAATCTATCAATGCATTAGCACGTGCTTCCATAGGGTCAGTTGAGCAGTAAGTATATTTCATAGACGCAATACTAACTGTCAGACTTTAGCAATGTGTCTAGCTTTTGTGGACTGCTTACCTATGTGCAAACATATTTATCTTGCATGTGTCTATACTTTGCTAACCATCGTACAAACCTGTTGCTCACAGCACTATGGAAATATGCATATTGTGCGCTGTTACTGCTGTTTACTCTCCATTCTCTGTGTATGACATGAAATTACATATGTAAATATTACTAATTGAGGGCCCTTTCTGAGAATATGTCACATATTTCCAATACATCCATTTGTTGCCACCCCCCCCCCCAAGCACTGCAACCCTGGTATCTCAGTATTGTTTCCACACATATATCAACCACAGTACAAAATGTAATATCAAATTTTGTGTACCATGCAATGCACATCAATCTGGTAACATGCAGAACTACAACTATTGACCCATATACCTAAAAAGACTTATCTGCAATGCTAGGGAAGGAATCAGCATGGACCATATCTGCAGGGACATAGATGACTTTCAACACACTTGACCCTACCCATGTTGCTTTTTTCAAGGGTATATCTTGCTCATTGAACCTTGTGGACTTCTAGGATACTGATCCCAAAGATCTGGATAAGGGATAACAGGACATACCATCTATGCTGACTTTTACAAGGACTTTGATGCTATCCCCATTCACGTGTCATAGTGAAGATCTCCCATGTGGGAATTAAGGCATACAGTAGTACAGGGATAGGCAGCTGGCTCATTTATATAGCACACACTCTCAAAGTTGGGGACTGCACCTCCACCAGTAGCCAGTTCACATTAGAATACCACAAGGATCTGTGCTGGGCCCCCAGCTGTTTGAAAAATACTTCCCTGAAGTGCAGGCAATGGTAGATGTCCTGTGGTTTACCAAGTTTACAGATGACTGGTAACTGGATGCACTAATAGAGACCCCCAGTGATGGTATCATATTATAGACAGACAAATGATTGGTGCTCAAATCACGGACTGAACCTTAAAGCATACAATGGCTCATTGTCCCCTTTGGCAATGATGTACACCTGCTAATTATGATATACGTAGCACCCCCTAAGCTCAAACACAGTGTTGTGAGTCTTGGGAATACATGTTGATAGCAATCTACACTTTCATCAGTATGTGACACAGTGGTGACATACACATTCTGCATTGTGCACATCATACATATAGCCATCACATCCAAAACCAGGGCAGTCATACCTCTGCTGTACTCTGCCCTTATCAGACCACTAATTGAGTACAATGCTTCATTCTGTCTGTACCTCACCAGACACCTGCAGTTGGAGAAAACACAGGGTTATGCCTGGGAGACTCCAGGGGTTCCAAACATGACATACATGGAAAGACTGAAAGATGTGTCAATGTACTCAGTATCATGCAGCCTACTGAAAGGTGACCTATGCCTGTCCTGCACAGTAGTCTCAGACGCTATTCTACTGGAAATGCTGGACATCTGCAAATCAAATAGGTCAAGAATAACTTGGTCCAGGGTTCTCAACCTAGCCTGTGACATAAACAGAACATGCTAGAGAGACAGATATATCCTCAATGACTCACACTTCTCTGTAATAGGCTCCCACTGCATGTGAATCACTGCTCCTCAATGACCCTGTTCATGCTCAACAGTGACTACTGGCTGGGTGACCTTAAAGTCACCTGTGGGGTTGCATCTATGATCCTCATGGACAGAGCCATTAGGTGTTGCTCATAAAATCCTCTGCTAACAATGACCATCCAACTATGCTTGATAAGGGTACTTGTGTTTTTACACTGCCAGGCTTCCAAACACCATATGCCCATTAGGCTAGTACCCTCCTATGAACATATGAAGCTATGAGCCTATGCAGGTCTCTCAACATTTTATTTCCCACATGGCCTATTGATGTCATCTACTATAAGTTTACCTGCAGTCCTATAAAAGTCAGAATCATGCTGTGGCACTTGTGTAACATACTGTGCTCTGTAGTCTATGTACTTAGATAGGTAGGGGTTCTGTTCTCACTCCAGTCAAGTGTGTGCATGTGTGTGTGTGTGTGTGTGTGTGTGTGTGTGTGTGTGTGTGTGTGTGTGTGTCTAGCAAGAAGAGTAGACATGTGTATCCTGCAGTTACTACTCCAGTCCCATGAATTAACAGTATTTTGATACTTGCACATGCCTACAGATCATTTGCATGCAGGCCTCCCAACTTCTTCTCTCCAATATGCACTACTGATGTCATCCAGTATAAGTTGGCCTGCAGTCATGTAAAAGTCAGACTTGTACCATGGTGCTTGCATAAAGTATTGAGTTCTATAGACTGTGTACTTACCATAGGTAGGGATTTTGTTCTCACTGCAGTCAAGTGTGTGTGTGTGTGTGTGTGTGTGTGTGTGTGTGTGTGTGTGTGTGTGTGTCTAGCCAGAAGAGCCGAAGTGTGTATCATGCCGTTAAAACTCGAATTTTATGAAATAACAGTATTTTGATACTTTCACATGCCTACTGATCCATTTCATGCAGACCTCCCAACTTCTTCTCTCCAACATACACTGGTGATGACATACACTATAAGTTGATCTACAGCCTTGTAAAAGTCAGACATGTGTTGTGTTGCTTCCATAAAGTACTGTGTTCTGTAATCTGTGTACTTAGGTAAGGGTTCTTTTCTCACTGCAGTCACGTGTGTGTGTGTGTGTGTGTGTGTGTGTGTGTGTGTGTGTGTGTGTGTGTGTGTGTGTGTGTGTGTGTGTAAACTGTTGCTTGACATTACAGAGAGCATTTTACACCAACATGTGGGACACTGTTATATTCTCCTCAACAGACACTGCTGATGTCATCAGCTATGAAATGTTGTCTGAGACACTCCAAGTTGGGCTTCAGCTGTGGCAACTGTGTAAAGTATTACATTCTGTAGTCTGGGTACATAGATAGGTACAGGTTCCATTTTCATTGTTGCTTGACATTACAGAAACCATTTTACACCACCATGTGTGACACTGTTATATTCTCCTCAAAAGACATTGCTGATGTCCTCAGCTATCAAGTGTTGTCTGAGACACTCCAAGTTGTACTTGAGCAGTGGAGCTTGCATGAAGTATTGAGTTGTGTAGTCTGTGTACTTAGTTAGGTAGAGGTTCCAGTCTCACTGCAGTCAACTGTGTTCTTATGTGTGAGGTGTTGCTTGACATTACAGAGACCATTTTACACCAGCATGTGGGACACAGTTATATACTCCTCAACAGACACTGCTGATGTCATCAGATTTGTCTGAGACACTGCAGTGGGGCTTGCATGAATTACTGTGTTATGTAGTCTGTAGTCTGTGTACTTAGATAGGTAGAGGTTCCATTATCACTACAGTCAACTGTGTGTGTGTGTGTGTGTGTGTGTGTGTGTGTGTGTGTGTGTGTGTGTGTGTGTGTGTGTGTGTGTGTGTTTGCGAGCTGTTGCTTGACATTACAGAGAACATTTTACACCAGCATGGAGGACACTGTTATATTCTCCTCAATAGACACTGCTGATGTCATCAGATATAAAGCATTGTCTGAGACACTCCAAGTCAGAATTGAGTTGTGACGCTTGGGTAATGCATTGGGTTCTGTAGTCTGTGTACTTAGGTAGGGGTGCTATTGTTACTGCAGTCAACTGTGTGTGTCTGTGTAAGCTGCTGCTTGACATTACAGACAGCATTTTTACATCAGCATGTGGGACACTGTTATATTCTTAACAGACACTGCTGATGTCATCAACTATAAAGTATTGTCTGATACATTTCAAGTCAGACTTTAGCTGTGGCATTTGCCTACAGTATTTGGTTTTATAGTCTGTGTACTTAGATAGGTATGGGGTTCTATTCTAACCGTAGTCAACTGTGTATGTGTGTGAGCTGTTGCTTGACATTACAGAGAGCATTTTACAGCAGCATGTGGGACACTGTTATATTCTCCTCAACAGACAATATGGATGTCATCATCTGTATCAGATTTTTGTATATGCGGTACTCCTACCAGGGCAGGGACAGAGACTGGCCTGAAGGCCAGGCAGAAGTCACCTCATTCTATACAATAAAGATTATAGTGACATGTCTTTTAATCTAGCCACATACATCATGGCATGGTTTGTAGGTCCTGTGTTATCTTGCTGAGAAAGCCCTGTGGTCTCTCCAGCTGCTACATGTGCCTGATGAGGTACATGAAAAAGAGAGCATTATACTCAATTAGTGTTGTGATGAGGGTTGACTACAGTGCTGTCATACAATCCTAATATGATGGCATGACTTATGATGTGTACAACATAGGCTTTCAATACCAGTGTGGACACTTGGTGCTCAAAGTTCAGAGTGCTATCTACATCTGTTCCCAGTGTTGCATCACTGGCTTTCTGCGTAGGACAACTGTTGTCAATGTTGCAATTAACATGGAATTCTACTTTTCAGATGGACAACATAACAAAAACATATTTCTGCATTTATATGTAGACTGTGTGCCTTTGTCACCATCCAGTTGTGTGTGTTACCTCCATCTGTACTATGTTATCACCATTGGTGGACTCATTGATTACACACAATATGCAAGAATCAACATACCTGGTAAGCCAAAGGCAATATACTTTAACCTGAAATATCAAGAAATAGAGTTCAATCTCTGAAGGGCCAAGCATAGATCCCTGGGGTTTGCTAGTGGGGACAGCTCTATGTGTACAGGTTGATTCACCAATTTTCACATGGTGTGTTCTGTCAGTAAGCCAGTTGGTTACCCATCAGCTGACATAAGGGTTAGTCACCAGCTTGGAGATTTTCTCAATGATACCTGCATGGGGGATTGTGTCAAAATTCTAGCCCGGTTCACAACAGGCAGTATGCACTGTCTTAACTTCATTCAGACCTATCACACAGAATAAATGGGTTGTGGCAACATCACAGATCTTCCATGGTGATTCAGCGCATACACCTTCCTGATATGATTGAATACACAGTACAATACACCCTCCACATGGCCTATATTCCCATACAAAGGTGTATATCAACATGCATCCATGTGAGTTGGAGGGACAGCACCTGAAGCATACATTTATAGGGACATCCTGACTCTTCTCGACTGTGAAATAGACCAACATGTCATCATGGACCTCTTCTACACGTATACTAATAATATTCCAGGTGTGTGCAACAGACCTGAGTTTTTAATAATATGTCAAGTCCGGTACATCTGATAGCTGTCCTCAAAGAGGTCATTGAGAGCATGCATGATGACAACAGTATGTTGTGGAACTTGACGAGATCAAGGTATTTGACACAAATCCACACTGAAGTATTCAATCAACACTATCATCTGGTGCCATAAACAACTATATCAACAAATGGGCAGACCAATGTATGATATACATGATATCTCACTATGTTGAAATGTGTTGCACCCCTGCAATACCATGCTACAACTTTTACCACACTTTTTGGCCACCAAACCAGGACCAAAACACTAAAGGTGGAGGAGTGTCAATATTCACCAAGGATATTCACACCGCCAGGCTAGTTGCCCAACACAATGCGTCTGAAATTCTCCAGGTGCAATTAACACTAGGTAAGACTGCAATCCAAATTGTAGCTTGCTACAGATCCCCCACCATACCCCAAGATTCTCACTACACCTTTCTAAACGTACTGGAAAATATTAAGATAGAACCAAACACCCTTATACTGGGTGATTTTAACTACCCTGCCATTAACTGGGAAAACTACTCATGTACCAACACCTTTGCTCAACGGTTCTTGGAATTCATAAATCCAATGCCCTGGATCAGCTAATCCATAGTCCCACCAGGGGCTCCAATATCCTAAACCTGGTCATTACCAACATGGGAAATCGATGTTCCACACCTATGGTCACCCCCTCGTTAGTCAGGTCTGGCCATAAGCTAATCACCCTTAACATCCATATCCCACCCCCACCCCCCACCCCACCCCAGTAAGGAAACCTCCATAAAAAACTTCTCCAAAGCCAACTTCATGCTACTCAAGTCAGAAGTGACAAACATCATGACACCCATGCAGATGGGAACTGAAAGTTCAACTGCTGAATCCTACACTAAAGTACTGTACGAGCACATCCACTCATGCATGAATCATGCCATCCCAAATAGAAACAAGATGCTCTCATCCAAAAAAAGGAAGACAATCTGGTGGCCCCCTGCCATAAACAAATGTTACAACAAAAGGAAGAAACTGTTGCAGAAAAGAGGAACATCCCAGGATGCAAAAAACTCCCTTACCAGCCTCAGTAACAAACTGAGATCCCTCATAAAATCCTCCAAAGCTAGTTACGAAAATAAAATTGCCAAAGATTCCAAAAACAACCACAAGGCATTCTATAACTATGTCAAGAATCTAAATGGCAATGCTCAGATCTTCTCTGAGCTAAAACAGAATGGCATTAAACATACTGATCCCAAGGATATTGCCAATATCCTGGCAGATCGATTCAGTGCCAACTTCACCCCCCCTGTCACCCCCTAAATGGCCCATCAAAATACCGGAAGATTGCCAAATTCCGGTAATAACAGCAACACAGGTAAAAAACACACTCTCCAAAGCTAAGAAAACAGCATCCATGGGACGAAATGACATCCCAGGCTGTGTACTACATGAACTACAATATGAACTGGCACCTCACCTAGGTGTCATGTTTAATCATAGCCTCACCTCAAGTTTCATACCCACTGAGTGGCACAGAGCTACAGTTATCCCAGAAACTACCGTCCCATCAGTCTGACAAGCCTTATCTGCAAGGCCATGGAGCATATTATCATGGAACTTATAAACAAAGACATTAGCAACCTTCAAACACAGGACCCCACCCAGTTTGGGTTTGTGAAGGGCCGATCTTGTCTCCTGAACCTGATTGACTTATTTGAATCAGTCTCCAGAGCCATGGACAAGGGTAAGGTGGTCCACACAGCCTATCTAGACCTTGCCAAGGCCTTTGACACCATCCCCCACTCTGGAATCATGGCTAAACTTACTAAGCTGGGCATTAATCCCTACGTCACCCAATGGGTTGCTAACTGGCTTACTGATAGAACCCACACTGTAAAAGTAGCCGACTCCAAATCCAACTCCAAACAAGTGACAAATGGAGTACCTCAGGGTTCAGTCCTGGGACCACTCTTGTTTGGCATTTACTTCTCTGAAGTACAGGCCAACACTAAGTGACTCTTGCTAACAAAGTTCGCAGATGACTGCAAACTGGGAACCATTACTGAATCCCCAAATGATGTGGATACTCTACAAAAGGGCCTTACAGAAACAGATGCTTGGTGCCAGAGCCATGGGCTCAAGCTCACTGCCAAGAAATGTATAGTTAACATCTTTGGGAAAAAACATGTATCCGTGAATTACCATAAAGGTGGCAGTACACTAAACACCGAAAGTGTGATAAGAGACTTAGGGACACAGGTGGACAGTGGTCTCACCTTCGATAACCACATCGCCACAACAGTCAGGAAATCCTTCTATGTGGCACACCTCATCACTAAGGGCTTTTCATCCAGAAAAAGAGGTCATTGTGCCACTGTACTCATCCCTCATTAGACCCATTATAGAATACAATGCCCTGTTTGGTATGTACCTCTCAAGACATCTGCAACAACTGGAAAGGCCGCAGAAATACCTCACTAAAAGAATCACAGGCCTAAAGCAGATGCCCTACGCTGACCGCCTTAAAAAACTCCAGCTATACTCTGTCACATATTGTGTACTCAGAGGCGATCTCTGCTTAACATACAAGGCCATGTCAAACCCAGAGCTGTTGGACATGCTACACTTTAAGAAATCCCAATCCCTCAGAGCCACACGCTCTAGGGATCTAAACCTTGTCATCACAATAAACAAAACATGCTGGAGGGATAGGTTCCTGACCTAGAAACTCCCCAGACTCTGGAATAGCTTGCCCATACATGTCAAGCAGAGTGCCTCTTTGGCCCTCTTCAAAAGAAACCTTGATGATTGGATGGGAGAAAGGAAATTCACCCCGGGGATCACGTCAGTCACCCTGCTAGACAGGGGTCCAGGGAAGTAAATAGACTGGGAAGAAATAGCCAGGGATTTGTAATTGCTAGGCTTGTATATGCCCTAGGGCTGATAGCCTAGTACCAACCTATGAACTATATGTCAGGTCCAGTGATCTGGTTGATACATCAGGGTTGTCAGTAGGTCCTTTCCTGCCTATTAGTTAAGGGATGGACATCACAGATGACATACACATGCTACATCCAAAGAGCTGCCTGAAGGATTACAGATTGTGGGCAATCACTAACTCCATCTGTGATGCTAGTATAATGCAGACAGTATCAACACATACCAAAAACTGCTGCGACAGCCATGACAACTGCATTGACAAGAAGCATGGAGGGATTTGTTGAATCAGAAAACAAACACACAACACAAGTATAATGTGGACATCACACCCTATAATCAGACCAATAGGTATGTGACCCACATCCTGGGGTAGATAGCAATTGGTACATCTATCAGCATATGTTCACAGTGCTGAGTACTCCCTTGAAAGTAACACAAGTACTGAATATGTGAAGGACATGAACATCAGAGGCCATAATACTTTCATGGTTCCCAGCCTTCTTCACACCAATAACTGTGTACAATGCACCCTTCTTCATGTATCTCCTACACATCTTCCAGTGATATGTAACTGTGAAGTGTACCAGCTTTGTCACTGTGAGCTGTCACACAGCTTACTGGCCACATCTAGGTATTCTTTCTGTGAAATATACATCACTGTCTAATGGTGCAGTGCAACAATCAGGTTGTTGCAACAGATGAATTTGTGCTACCTGCTCTGCTTATGTGCACACTACATACACAGGTGTTTGTCATCATTAATGGCATGTATATCATTCATGACAGTGTGGATTCTGATATATATATATATATATATATATATATATATATATATATATATATATATATATATATATAGATATATAGATATATAGATATATATATATATGAATCTCCTTTGTTCAAAAATATGTTACATCAGCAAAAGTGCATTTCAACAAAAGTGCACTTTCGCTGAAATCTAGTCGCCGGATCGGCTGACCAAAAAAAAAAAACACAGAAAACATGTTTTGAAGGAGGCAAGCCCTCCTGCACCCCTACATCCCTCCACACTTAAATCTACCAACTCCGAGATCACACTACAGCGAGGAAAAGGGAATATTCCCATTCCATGCTGTATTGTGATTTACGTACTTTGTTTTCAAAGTTTTGGTACTTCGAACAACTGGGCTCAACCAAGTGGGTTTTGAAGTACTGAAACTTTGCACAAATTAAGTAAACCCATATATATATATATATATATATATATATATATATATATATATATATATATATATATATATAGTTTCACTTCAGAATCCTGAAATATCACAATCCTAAACTTCATAAGCCGGAACCCAAAATCCTGAAAACTCAAAATCCTAAATCACAAAATACTGAAAATATACAGGACACAAAGAATGACAATATTCCAGTACAAGGACACAGAGAAACATATACAAGACAAAGGACAGCACTTTTCACCAAGTATGGGCGCTGGGGCAAGCCCCCCTGCCCCCCTGCTAATTAAATATATAAACTCCAAGACTGCACTCCACAGAAAAAAATGACAAACATAACCATCACATGTGTTCATGAATGCCTGTTGTAACCTTAGTAACATTCCCTTTTAACTTGCTATATGTGTATGGTATATATACCATACACACAAGGCAACTAGCTTGTATTGCCCATACTGTCACATGCAGGTATAGCAGTGTCCCTCCTAACACCTCCTGCAGATATTACAGTACCAGGACAGTGTGCATGATTACTTTCATATAGTGTGGATGTGTCATAATAATTGATCAATTGTGTGTGTGTGTGTGTGTGTGTGTGTGTGTGTGTGTGTGTGTGTGTGTGTGTGTGTGTGTGTGTGTGTGTGTGTGTGTGTGTGTGTGTGTGTGTGCGTGTGTGCGTGTGTGCGTGTGTGTGTGTGTCTGCAGGTTCATCACTTATCACTCCATATCACATGTGTTATGTCAAAGACATGGGAGTAGTGGTGGTATTATTCTGATATTGCCCATGATTGTGGTTGGTTATTGCAATGTTTTCAATGATCTTTTACCTGTAGCCACCTTGCTGGAGATCTCTGCTGAGACTACACTCATATTCA
Organism: Protopterus annectens; assembly: GCF_019279795.1. Taxonomy (NCBI): domain Eukaryota; kingdom Metazoa; phylum Chordata; order Ceratodontiformes; family Protopteridae; genus Protopterus; species Protopterus annectens. Next base: position 227,347,791 of record NC_056748.1, read on the forward strand.
GGCATAACAGTTTGCACAGCTTCACAATATGCACCCTACCCCAAGTGTTTGTCAGATCCGTGATAGATGTCCTCTGCATTATTCTTTTTTTATGTATAAAATCTTAAAATTAATAGACAATTATTAATATGACCAGAGAATACATTGCTGAATAATAAAACAAATGCAAAACATTAAGAACTATTTACACATATGCCACAATTCCATCATTGATTATATATACCGTCAAGCTAGAATATGTTCAAAATGGGATTTCCAAAATTCTGTAAAGTCAGTGTAGGTTAAATATTTGTGAACTATTAGGTGTTTGGTAGCTAATTGTTTGAAACCCTTCCAAGTGAGTGATGCTCTATCCTTCCAATGTAATGTAATAAAGTATTTAAGTAAAGAAACTAGTGTTATTAATATTTGAGGAAACCAAACCCTGGGTAGAGCGAAAGAAGACACACACTGAGACCAAAAAGTATAAATGAAGCGCTTTTCGTTTATGTAGGTTCATAAACTTCTTCAGACAATACAAAACATTTCAACAGTCCTTTAAATACATAAAATTTAAAATAATCAACCAATCCACAAACAGATGCATTGAGTGAAAGAACTAGGTCACCACCCCCTAAAACATGAATAAAGACAAATCATTAAAGTTTAAAAAGGTCGTAAAGACTTTACTGGGACAACAATATTCTATGCAAACTGTAAAAAATGATGAAAGTAAAAAGTATATGTATAAAATATAAGTTGTAAATGAATTGTGTCACACAGAAAAATGTGTTTCAATTTCCATTAATGATAGATTCAACACAAGTACTCTAACATTAACGTTTTAAACTTTTAAGTTTCAGAATGCTATTTAGAACACAGCCCTCATTCAAACCAGGTTGGTTGTATGCATTCAGCCTAATTTGCCAGGAAAGTTCTAATTCTTCCAATTTTAGGGAATCTGGGCTGCCTCTAAGATTTTTGTTTACTTGGTCCACAATAATAAATTTAAATGTATGGTCAGGGAATAAGTCAACATGTTTCGCTAAGGCGTTCTCTACTTTATGTTTTCTTATTGCGTAAAGGTGTTCATAAACACGTTCACGAAGCTTTCTTTCTGTTTTGCCCACATAAAATGCTGGGCAAAACTGACACAAAGCGAGATAGACCACCATCTTAGAGTTACAGTTATTTCTCAGTTTCAAATTATGTAAGAAGTTGTTAACTGAAATTCTGTTAGATTCCAAGATGTAGCCACAATAATTGCAAGCTTGGCATTTATACATGCCAGGAGTTCTAACAGAGTTGACTTTGATACTCTCACAATAGTTTTTAAGGTTCCTGCCTTTCTTGTAGATCACTACAGGATGGTCCCCCACACGTGCGAACACATTCGTGTCACCTTTAAGAATATCCCAGTTTTTCATCAGGATTTTGAAACAGGAATTACTGTTTAAGTTGTAAGTAGTTATAAAAGACATGTCAAACCTTCTTACTTTAGACTGTTGTTCTACAGGTGGAACAACATCAGTATTAAAGGACCCGTTTAATATGGAAGAGGCATTAAACATATTGTTCAACAATGGTACATAAAAAGAAGACTGGCGTTTCAATGCGACTTCATCAATTAAATCATTAATAAGTAAAAGTGGATAACCACGAGCCAAGAACATTTCCTTGATAAAGTCACATTCCTGATCGAAGACAACGTCAAGTGTAATCATACGTGCTGCCCGGACCAATTGGCCTTTTACAATGGCACGCTTTTGGTGGTACGGGTGGCAACTCGTAAAATGTAACATTGAATTACAATATGTACTCTTCCTGTGTATTGAAGAAACAAATCTATTCAACACACTGTCCTTCATAAGTGTGATGTCTAAATAATCAATAGAAGTGTCCCCAAAAGAATGTGTAAATTTTAAGAACTGTGTTGTTGAATTTAAATAATTCACCAAAGATTCACCTACATCTACATTACCATCAAGTAAAATAAAGATGTCGTCAAGGAACCGGGTATAGAAAACTATTTTGTCTTTGAACTCACTATTATTTAATACAAACATAGCTTCCCAAAAAGCCATGACCATATTGGCCACACTAGCACCACAGGGTGACCCCATGGCGACACCAATTTTTTGGAGGTAAAAATCCCCTTCAAAGACAAAAAAATTGTTGTTTAATATTAAATCTATCAGTTCTTCTACAAGTGAAATTTCATCACTGGGACACTCCAACTGCCTCAACATTTCACTAACCCATTCCACCGCTATCGTGTGAGGAATGCATGTATATAAATCCTTTACATCGATGGTCAAAAAGTTGTAAGAGGATCTATATTCAAGAAGGTCAATATTTCTTAAAAAGGTCCATGAGTCCTTACAAATCTGTTTTATGTTAACCAAGTATTTTTGCAGAATTACATCAACAACCTTTGCGATTGAATAGGTAGGAGAACCACGACTGTCAACCAAAGGGCGCATGGGTGGGTTCTCAGTGTTTTTATGTATTTTGGGAATTCCAAATAGACAAGGGAACCTAGGGAAACTGGTAGTCATATAGCAGTACATATCTCGATCAATCCTATCATCAATATATAAATCTTCCAGCACGTTCTTAATGATGTTGTATGCCCTATTAGTCTCTGAAAGTGAACTTGAAACATAGGATTCGGAGTTCAGTAAATTCACCATCCTAGTGACATAGTCCGAATGGTCAAAAATAACCACCCCGCCACCTTTATCGGGTTTACAAATTCTGATATTGTTGAATTTAATAAAGTTTAAACTATCCCTTTCATTCATTTCAATGAAAGGGATAGTTTAAACACTGAGAACCCACCCATGCGCCCTTTGGTTGACAGTCGTGGTTCTCCTACCTATTCAATCGCAAAGGTTGTTGATGTAATTCTGCAAAAATACTTGGTTAACATAAAACAGATTTGTAAGGACTCATGGACCTTTTTAAGAAATATTGACCTTCTTGAATATAGATCCTCTTACAACTTTTTGACCATCGATGTAAAGGATTTATATACATGCATTCCTCACACGATAGCGGTGGAATGGGTTAGTGAAATGTTGAGGCAGTTGGAGTGTCCCAGTGATGAAATTTCACTTGTAGAAGAACTGATGGATTTAATATTAAACAACAATTTTTTTGTCTTTGAAGGGGATTTTTACCTCCAAAAAATTGGTGTCGCCATGGGGTCACCCTGTGGCGCTAGTGTGGCCAATATGGTCATGGCTTTTTGGGAAGCTATGTTTGTATTAAATAATAGTGAGTTCAAAGACAAAATAGTTTTCTATACCCGGTTCCTTGACGACATCTTTATTTTACTTGATGGTAATGTAGATGTAGGTGAATCTTTGGTGAATTATTTAAATTCAACAACACAGTTCTTAAAATTTACACATTCTTTTGGGGACACTTCTATTGATTATTTAGACATCACACTTATGAAGGACAGTGTGTTGAATAGATTTGTTTCTTCAATACACAGGAAGAGTACATATTGTAATTCAATGTTACATTTTACGGTTGCCACCCGTACCACCAAAAGCGTGCCATTGTAAAAGGCCAATTGGTCCGGGCAGCACGTATGATTACACTTGACGTTGTCTTCGATCAGGAATGTGACTTTATCAAGGAAATGTTCTTGGCTCGTGGTTATCCACTTTTACTTATTAATGATTTAATTGATGAAGTCGCATTGAAACGCCAGTCTTCTTTTTATGTACCATTGTTGAACAATATGTTTAATGCCTCTTCCATATTAAACGGGTCCTTTAATACTGATGTTGTTCCACCTGTAGAACAACAGTCTAAAGTAAGAAGGTTTGACATGTCTTTTATAACTACTTACAACTTAAACAGTAATTCCTGTTTCAAAATCCTGATGAAAACTGGGATATTCTTAAAGGTGACGAATGTTCGACGTGTGGGGACCATCCTGTAGTGATCTACAAGAAAGGCAGGAACCTTAAAACTATTGTGAGAGTATCAAAGTCAACTCTGTTAGAACTCCTGGCATGTATAAATGCCAAGCTTGCAATTATTGTGGCTACATCTTGGAATCTAACAGAATTTCAGTTAACAACTTCTTACATAATTTGAAACTGAGAAATAACTGTAACTCTAAGATGGTGGTCTATCTCGCTTTGTGTCAGTTTTGCCCAGCATTTTATGTGGGCAAAACAGAAAGAAAGCTTCGTGAACGTGTTTATGAACACCTTTACGCAATAAGAAAACATAAAGTAGAGAACGCCTTAGCGAAACATGTTGACTTATTCCCTGACCATACATTTAAATTTATTATTGTGGACCAAGTAAACAAAAATCTTAGAGGCAGCCCAGATTCCCTAAAATTGGAAGAATTAGAACTTTCCTGGCAAATTAGGCTGAATGCATACAACCAACCTGGTTTGAATGAGGGCTGTGTTCTAAATAGCATTCTGAAACTTAAAAGTTTAAAACGTTAATGTTAGAGTACTTGTGTTGAATCTATCATTAATGGAAATTGAAACACATTTTTCTGTGTGACACAATTCATTTACAACTTATATTTTATACATATACTTTTTACTTTCATCATTTTTTACAGTTTGCATAGAATATTGTTGTCCCAGTAAAGTCTTTACGACCTTTTTAAACTTTAATGATTTGTCTTTATTCATGTTTTAGGGGGTGGTGACCTAGTTCTTTCACTCAATGCATCTGTTTGTGGATTGGTTGATTATTTTAAATTTTATGTATTTAAAGGACTGTTGAAATGTTTTGTATTGTCTGAAGAAGTTTATGAACCTACATAAACGAAAAGCGCTTCATTTATACTTTTTGGTCTCAGTGTGTGTCTTCTTTCGCTCTACCCAGGGTTTGGTTTCGTCAGTTTGTTTAAATTTTGTGTTTCAACTGTTTATTAATATTTGTGTTTGTAATTTAGTCAGGCCTGCAGGGATGATATGTAGGAGAGCTAGTTTCCAAGATAAGGTGGTCTTTTCATAGCCCATTTTTTCTAGTCTAAGTGAGCACCATAGCTTGTAGGTGCACCTGCAGCTCCAGAAGATGTGAAGTAGATCAGCCTTATGATTATCACAGTAGGAACAGAATGGAGAGGTGGTTGGGTATATTTTATTTATAATGAGTGGAGTGGGATAGGCATTATGAAGTATCATGATCTGTGTATATTTATGTTTTTTTAAGGGGGAATAAGTGTGGAGGTAAGCTGGATCACTTGAGTTATTTGTTTGTTTGTGATTGAGGGATCGATTTCCTTCCAGTAACTAGAATAAATAACTTATTTTTGCATTTTGCTTGATGGAATAAGTTTGTAGGAGTTAACGTTTTTTGGTTTGAGGATAGGAGGTTCCATATGGTTTTACAGATTTAAATGTCATTTGCATTGATATATGGATTGTCTATGATGTATTGGTTAAGGTTTCGAATATGACTTAAAATGATTGTATATCTTTTAGGGAGCTTTGTGTTCTTATTTCAGTGACAGTCTTGTTCTTGAAGGGAAATATATCAGAGATGGTTTGTTTCTTGAGGAGGGGATAATTGTTTAGGTTAATCATATTGTTATTCATTTTCAGATTGGGGTTAAGGTGGATAGGTGGTAGGGAAGTGAATGCATATTATAGGTTTAATGATTCAAATATCCTTTGTATGATAGTGATTTTATGTTTAATGATTGGGTATAGTTTAAGATTTTTTTTAATTCTCATTGTAAAGGAAAGTGAGGGCTCTGAGGTTTATGCATAGTGTTTTGATATAGTTGTGTAATAGTTTGACCCAGGTCAGAGACCACTGTTGTGGTGAAGGGGTGTGGTCAGCTATTTTTATTAGTCTATAATACAGTTTATGATATCATAGTAGAGTTTAAAGTCCAGCAGCCCTAATCCTCATCCTCTGAATTATTCATATTAGGATGCTTATCTCACACAGACATCCTCTCCATTGTTATGTCACCTTGTGTGACAGTCACAGACAATACATTTCACTGTGCAGTCCTTACTGTACCATATAGATATGTGCTTGGCGTTGCTGCTACAACTGCCTTCCACTGACATGCCCTCCTCTGCTGTATGAGGGAGTTTCACCTGTCCTCTTTCCCTGTATTCATTCCAATGATTTATCCGTGTGTTGCGATTTAATACACATTCTTCCCCTGAGTGGACATTCTACATGGCGATCTGCATCCTCTTACAGATATTAACACAGCTTCAGTACAGAATGCCAGGAATGGGCTATCACAATACTCTGTACTGTAGGTACACTGTCCTTTACTGTGTTTGGACCATATACTTCACATTCATAAATCTCCTCTGTCCAGATATTCCCAAGATGTCCAGATGTTTTCCTTACCAAATTTGTGGCTTTCTGCCATATCATTGGGATGATCTCTTGACTGATGTGATTCACTGTTATATACATTTGAGTGTGTACCTCTCAACTGTGCTTTCATATTTGTGATCTTATCCTCATTCTGGCAAATCATTGACATGTCATTGTGAAGTGAAGTCAGAAACTGACGACTGGCATTTGAGTTTCAAATGTTATGTTCTTTAGAAAGTTCATGCTAATGTAAAACCTATTATTTCTATCAACTTTCTAAGTCTGGAAGTGCAATATTAAAAATAGGTCCATATTTTGGCCCTTTGTCTCCCCCATTATGTATGCTTTGGCCACATATCTTGCTCAAAGACGATGTCAGGTATGCTTGAGTTTCATTCTACCAGATGTCTATGTGACATCTATGGCAAATATTTCCTATTTCTGGTTAAATGTCGCAGCATTATGTTGACCTTTGTGGAGAAATGTTGAAGCAACAGATTCACAGCTATCTTTAAAGCCCTGATTTGGCCGGCTAAGAACTTGCAATATTCAACTGGACGTATAAAAGAATTTAAGTACCTTTATCTGCTCTTTTTTTCAAAAAATACAGTATTTAAATTGATTTTAACTGTGTGGAAGGAATATTAGCTGAACTGGAAGTTAGTCAGTGTTTGCTGAATTTTGTTATTTGCTAGTAATTACAGGTGTGGGGGTAGTCACATTATTTGATTTCCTGTCCTTGCCTATTTAAGTGGTACAGTGTGAAATATTTTCTGCTTAAAAACCTCAGCTTTGGCCAGCTAAGAACTTGCTATGTTCAACTGGACGTATAAGAGAATTTAAGTACCTTTATCTGCTCTTTTTTTTTTCCAAAAATACAGTATTTAAATTGATTTTAACTGTGTGGAAGGAATATTAGCTGAACTGGAAGTTAGTCAGTGTTTGCTGAATTTTGTTATTTGCTAGTAATTGCAGGTGTGGGGGTAGTCACATTCTTTGATTTCCTGTCCTTGCCTATTTAAGTGGTACAGTGTGAAATATTTTCTGCTTAAAAACCTCAGCTTTGGCCGGCTAAGAACTTGCTATATTCAACTGGACGTATAAGAGAATATAAGTACCTTTATCTGCTCTTTTTTCAAAAAAAAATACAGTATTTAAATTGATTTTAACTGTGTGGAAGGAATATTAGCTGAACTGGAAGTTAGTCAGTGTTTGCTGAATTTTGTTATTTGCTAGTAATTACAGGTGTGGGGGTAGTCACATTCTTTGATTTCCTGTCCTTGCCTATTTAAGTGGTACAGTGTGAAATATTTTCTGCTTAAAAACCTCAGCTTTGGCCGCCAAGAACTTGTTATATTCAACTGGACGTATAAGAGAATTTAAGTACCTTTATCTGCTCTTTTTTCAAAATAATACAGTATTTAAATTGATTTTAACTGTGTGGAAGGAATATTAGCTGAACTGGAAGTTAGTCAGTGTTTGCTGAATTTTGTTATTTGCTAGTAATTACAGGTGTGGGGGTAGTCACATTCTTTGATTTCCTGTCCTTGCCTATTTAAGTGGTACAGTGTGAAATATTTTCTGCTTAAAAACCTCAGCTTTGGCCGGCTAAGAACTTGCTATATTCAACTGGACGTATAAGAGAATTTAAGTACCTTTATCTGCTCTTTTTTCAAAAAAATACAGTATTTAAATTTATTTTAACTGTGTGGAAGGAATATTAGCTGAACTGGAAGTTAGTCAGTGTTTGCTGAATTTTGTTATTTGCTAGTAATTACAGGTGTGGGGTAGTCACATTCTTTGATTTCCTGTCCTTGCCTATTTAAGTGGTACAGTGTGAAATATTTTCTGCTTAAAAACCTCAGCTTTGGCCGGCTAAGAACTTGCTATATTCAACTGGACGTATAAGAGAATTTAAGTACCTTTATCTGCTCTTTTTTTTCAAAAAAAATACAGTATTTAAATTGATTTTAACTGTGTGGAAGGAATATTAACTGAACTGGAAGTTTTCACTCTGCTCTCATTCACTCTGCTCTTCAGTTAGTCCCACACACCCTCCCTATTTTTGTTTTGGTGTTAATCTTAGTGGCCTTGCAACTGCCCGCCCCTCTTGTAAATTTGTGTTTGGATACGACTTCTGGGCCCATCTCATTTGCTCACTCAACTGATTGCAGTGAGATCATATTCTGATTTCAGGCACTCCTACTGTGTACAAAGAGAGCATCTGGGAAACAGAAAAAAAAATGTAAGCTTGTTTCCTGCCTTTCCTGTTAAGTGGTATAGACTATTTGTAGGCTTCTGAGCCCCCAAGCCCTTCTGTGTTGGAGGGAAGCCTTCTAGCTTAGTTTTTTTTTCTTATAACTTGCCAGTTTTCTAGTTTCAGCACTCAAATCTGTTTCTTTGATCTCAGCACTTGTTCAGAAAAAAAAAAAAAAAATTCATCTGCTTTTACTGTACTTGTGTTTCTATCTACTTTTTTACTTTTGCATCATCTTAAAAGTACTCAATTTTATTTATTACTGCTTGGTGTAACTCATTCTAAGCCTTTTGGTTTAAACACTTGCGCTTCGGACCAGTTGTTTTGCACTGAGAGGGTTTGTGGTCTGCACTGTCGTGGCAGAACAGGTAGCTTACATCCTTCTAGGTTGTGAACTGCTGATTTAGGGCTCAGTGTCTGTTATCCTAAAAGTGTATTAATTCTGGTTTAAGCATTTGGGCTTTCAGGCCAGTTATTTTACATTAAGAGGGTTCGTGGTCTGCACTCTTGTGGGAGGAAAGGCTCTGGTTGAAGGCTTATAGTGCATGCATATCTGAACTGCTTCTTACTGAAGTTGGTGCGCCTTGTTTGCTGTGGCATAGACTGGATTTGGGCCTGCTGGATCTAGCTTTGTTTGTGTAACTTGAGCACTAATCCAGGCATTCTCTAAAATATTCAACTGTATTTATTACTGCTTGGTAGTAACTTGATTAAAGTGTAGCTATCATTCTAAGTCTTTTGGATTAAGCACTTGGGCTTCAGACCAGTTGTTTTACATTAGGAAGGTTTGTGGCATGTACTGTGGTGGCAGGACAGGTAGCTTTCATCCTTCTAAGTTGGGAACTGCTGATTGAGAGCCCAGTGTCTGTTATTCTTAAAGGGTATTAGTTCTGGTTTAAGCACTTGGACTTCAGGCCAGTTATTTTACATTAAGAAGGTTTGTGGTCTGCACTCTTGTGGGAGAAGAGGCTGGACTCTGCCCGTCTGAGCTGGGAATTTCTGGTTAAAGGTTTATAGTGCCTGAATATTTGAACTGTAAGTTCCTGAAATTGGTACACCTTGTTTGCTGTAGTATAGACTAGATCCAGGCCTGCTGAATCTAGCTTTGTTTATATGCTTGTTGTTTGTTTGCTTGTTATTTCCCTGGAATGCTAATTCCACCTAATACGTGGCTTCTCAGCACTTCTGTGGATCACTAGTGATATCTGCATTGCTTACTGTACTTATTTCCTTGTTTTACTTGAAAGAAAGTTACTGTTTGTCGTTTTTGCATTTAAGTTACCTGTAACACATTGCACTTAAGTTACCTGGCACTTGCTCACTAAAGCAATTATATAAGTCAGCACTAAAAATTAAAAGCACTACACCCTCACTCCCCACTGGCCCTGGTTTTCACTTATTAAGGAATTCCCAATATTATTCTAGCATGTCCAAAGGTCAGTTGTCAATCTCCTCTCCGGTCCAGCTGGTGAATCTGGGAATCTTGAGGCAATGTTACAACTGCCTCATGTACACAGACAACCCTCTCCTCCTCCAAACAAATTCCAACACATGTGAGAGATGCAACCATATAGCCAAACTGGAGGCTAAGCTCTCTCAACTCAGTACTGGCATAACCAGTCAGGAGGAGAAGGAAACCACACTCACTACAATTCTAGTCTCACATAGACCTACCACGACAGCAAACCAAACACATAATCACACAAAAACATACTCGGAGGCTCTAAATAAAGATCTGCCGAAGCAGCAGAGACCTCCAAAGCAGACACCCAAGCAGCCGCTACCCCAAAACAAAACACGTGCAACACATATCTCACAAAGCCAGTGTGCCGAACAGTCACAGCCCTTAAGACTAAACAACACACCTGATACACTTGTAATAGGTGACTCTATCGTCAGGCACACTGATGTCCCGCTCACCAGGCTGAACAAGGAGAGGGTCACGGTGAGCAGCCTGTCGGGCGCTAGGATCTGCCACATAACACAAGCACTCAGGTCACTCCAAGGCAAGTACAAATATGACTCAGTCATTGTCCATGCTGGTGTGAATGACCTGAGATGCACCTCCCTAGACTACATGAAAAGAGACATAAAGGAGCTCTCTGAGCATGTAGCCCAGGCCGGTATGACCCTGACCTTGAGTAGCATCTTACCCTCACCAAGAATGATGCCACAATATGAAGACAAGATGATCAATTTCAACAATTGGCTTAAGTACTGGTGTCATTCAAAGGGGATCCAATGCCTGTCAGCTTGGGATGATATGCTCGACAAGCCACGATGCTTCACTAGGGACGGCTTGCACCTGTCACCCCTGGGCTTTTGGATATTGGCAAAGGCTCTTGCTACCCCATAGTGCCTTTTTTAGGCAAGGCTCAAAAGACAAACCCATCTCCATAGGTATCACAAGGGATAAGAAACTAAGAGTAATGCTACTCAATGCCAGAAGTCTAAACCTCAAGATGCACACACTCGAAACTCTCCTTAGCATGGAGAACATCGATATCTGTGCAGTAACAGAAACCTGGTTCAGGGCTCCCGAGAGCACCCCAGCACTACCAGGTTATACCTCATACCATGCTTTTTGGCCTCAAAACTTGGACCGAACCACAAAAGGAGGGGGAGTATCGATATTCATCAAAGATACCCACACCTCCAGGTTGGTGGCAAAGCACGAAGCATCAGAGACTATCCATGTGCAACTAACAGTGGGTAAAACTGCCTTCCAGTTTATAGCCTGCTACAGACCACCCTCCCAAACCCAGGAACCCTACTCGGCCTTCCTGAGAACACTGGAAAATATGAAGGTCTCTCCAAACACCATTATATTGGGCGACTTCAACTACCCAAACATAGACTGGGAGCATTACTCTAGCTCCAACACCCTAGCCCAAAGGTTCCTAGAATTTATAAACTCAAATGCTATGGAACAACGTGTTACCACTCCCACAAGAGGGGAAAACATACTGGACCTGATCATCACCTCACTGGTAAGATCAGACCATAAACTAATCTCACTGGATATTCACATCCCGACCCCACCCCCTGCCCAGAAAACCACAGTGAAAAACTTCTCTAAAGCAAATTTCACACTCCTCAAAACTGAGGTGGAATCCTTCAAAGCCCCCGGGCCTGTGGAAAATACGGCCCAGACCGCAGAATCCTTTATAAACCCATTCTATGAACACCTTCAGGAATGCATGGATCATGCAATCCCAAATAAAACCAAGACCCAGTCCTCCAAAGGCAGACGTCCTGTCTGGTGGACCCCAGCCATAAACAAACTATACAACAGAAGGAGGAAGCTACTAAATGATAGAACAAAATCCCAAAAAGGGAAGGCATCACTGATCAGTATTAGCAAAAAACTGCGGGCACACATAAAATTGTCTAAGGCCAGCTTCGAGAGAAAAATTGCACAGGACGCTAAGGATAATCACAAGGCTTTCTTTAGTTATGTTAGGAACCTGGGTGGTAATTCCCAGATATGCTCAGAAATAGTCCAAAATGACAAAAAATACACAGAACCCACAGACATTGCCAACATCCTAGCTGGCAGGTTCAGCGCAAACCCCCCCCCCACCAAAAGGGCAAATATCTATCCCAGCATTGTGCTGCCCCCCTGACATCTCAGATGCTCAGGTAAGAGCCGCCCTCTCCAAAGCAAAAATCACAGCATCAATGGGACCAGATGGTGTCCCGGGCTGCGTCCTACATGAACTCCAAGAAGAGCTAAACCCAAACATAAAACTACTGTTCAATCTCAGCCTTACTACAGGATATGTGCCCAACGAGTGGCGTACAGCAACAGTGGTCCCTCTCCTTAAAGGTGGTGCCTCAACCGATCCTGGAAACTATCGCCCCATAAGCCTGACTAGCTTGGTCTGAAAAGCTATGGAAAGGATCATCATGGACCTCATAAATAAAGATATTGGGGACCTACAAACCCTGGATCCTACCCAGTTCGGCTTTGTTAAGGGCAGATCCTGCCTCTTAAACCTGGTTGATTTCTTTGAAACAGTCACCAAGGCCATTGATGAGGGGAAGGTGGTCCACACAGCCTACCTGGACCTCGCAAAAGCCTTTGATACAATACCCCACTCGGGCATTATAGATAAGCTCACCAGCTTAAATATAAACCCCTATGTCACTAGATGGATTGCAAACTGGCTCAAGGACAGAACCCACATGGTTAGAATGGCTGGAGCCATGTCAGACTCCAAACCAGTTACAAGTGGTGTCCCACAAGGCTCAGTCCTGGGACCTCTCTTGTTCGGTATATATTTCTCGGAGGTACAGGCCAACACGGAAGGACTGTGGCTGACCACGTTCGCAGATGACTGCAAACTGGGTGCCATAATCGACTCTCCAGTTGACACAAGCATCCTCCATAAGGGCCTCATAGAAACAGACAACTGGTGCCAGAGCCATGGCCTCAAGCTAAATGCCAAAAAGTGTATAGTCATCCCCTTTGGCAAAAACAAAGTGCCCACAGATTACCACATAGGTGGTAATCCATTAAGTACAGAAGAAGTAATTAGGGACCTGGGGACCCAAGTTGATAGCAATCTCTCATTTGACAACCGCGTGGCCAAAGTGGTTAGAAAAACATTTTATATAGCCCACCTAATCATGAAGGGATTCACATCTAGATCAGGGGACATCATTGTGCCTCTTTACTCATCCCTCATCAGGCCCATAATTGAGTACAATGCCCCTTTTGGGATGTACCTTACCAGACACCTGCAGCAACTGGAACGACCCCAAAAGTACCTCAACAAGAGGATCAAAGGGCTCAAACAGATGCCATATGCTGCCCGGTTAAAGAAACTCCAGCTCTACTCAGTGGCATACTGCCTGTTCAGAGGCGATCTGTACCTGACGTATAAAGCCATGTCCAACCCGGAATTAATGGACATACTGCACCTCAGAAAATCTAAATCCCATCGAGCTACGCGCTCGAGAGACTTGAACCTCAGCACTGAAATAAATAGGACATGCTGGAGGGACAGATTCATAACCCAGAGGCTCCCTTCACTCTGGAATAAAATCCCAGTCCAGGTTAGGCAGAGTCCCTCATTGACTCTCTTCAAGAGGAATTTTGATGAGTGGATGGGAGATTGTAGGTTTACCCCGGGTATCACTTCTGTGTCACTGTTAGACAGAGGCACAGTATACTAACCTCGAAAAAGGGCATAGCAAAATAAATTTAAAATGGGTGGTGAAAGCCAAACACATTCTGGCTAGGCTTATAAATGCCCTAGGGCAGATAGCCTAGTATGAACCTATGAACCTATGATGGTCATCGTGGCATCCCACATCAATCTGTGGACTGTAGGTGCTCTGCTTTAAACAGAATTGTATCCACATTTGCCTACACAGTTTCCTGGCCAGCAGCACTATTGCCAACTATGTAACCTAACTTAGGCACACCACATGTCATTAATATGCAATGAGCACTACCACTCACTGCGTACCTTCGCTCAGATATGTAAACTCCATGTAGGCTCTGCAAAAACTCCTTCATGGTGTTTAATGAATCCTAGGGATGGTCTTTTATTTTTAAAAGACTTAAGACAATGATGTTAGATGTTATGTCTCAGCAATCATCTTGCTTCTGGATCAAAACTTTTTCATTGTTTGACTTAAAAGCTAAGGTACATGATTTGCTAAGTGCACATTTAAACATTGCGCTCAATGATATTTTGCTTTTAAACAAACTACTGAAATGCTTGTCTTGCGTATATTTAGTTACTATTTTCAGTAGCATGTATTGAAGAAGAATGCCCCATGATATATATATCTATCTATCTATATATATATATATATATATATATATATATATATATTGCAAACACATGAGCACATGAGGACGCTAGACTTAATCTAGTTTTTAGATGTTGTATTTTAATGCTCTATGAAGCTGTACATTGCACAGCTAAATGAATATGCCAGTATACCTTCAGTGGTTATGTTACACAATACTGTAATGTATGCATGCATATATTACAAAAATTACTATCTGCAATTACGTAAATAAAGTGAAATATTCACTTTCCCTATATTACGCTATTACTTCCTACTGTTTATTATCAGAAGAGAACATTTTTCAAAACATAAAGACTATAATACTGTATGCTGCTTCCCCACAATCAAATTTTCTGCGTATGCATTGATTAATCAGAATGAATTCAGCTTCTACATAATGAATATTAGTTATGAAAGCATCACGACTGTAATGCTCTATGCTGCTTCAACATAAATGACTGAGGCTTTTAAAGTGAGAAGTAATACAGATTCCAGCTGCTGAACAGCTCTTACAAATGTTTCAAGACCGTAGTGCTGAATCTTCCTTCTGAACTATCTTCTGTTTTAATATATTTTCATTATTAAACAAAGAACTGCTAATCATGAAACTGTAGCATATATAACACCCACATCTATTAATATTTGTAGTCATTTAAAATATATTGAAGTATTCCTTACTTTTGTCTGTTTTTATTTCGCCCGATCACATAACAGAGAACAGAATTTTGAATGTATCTTCACCATAGTGCTGTATGTTTCCTTAATGTGATCATCTTTTATAACTGCATTTTCACAGTGAAATCAATACCACGTCCAGATACCATAATCTCAAATAATGTACTTTGAGCTGCTGAATGAATACAATATTTTATCACACAAAGATTAGTATTACAGTGCAGTCAATGTGAATAATAATAATAATCACAAGGAAGCAACCTGCATTATTTTACTCTGTATAAAAATGATCAGTTTCTTTCATTTGTGTGCATATCTGTGGTTAGATTAAAGCAGCCTTCAGATACTGTACTCTGTGTGGCTGAATGAAAACAGTGTTCATACATGCAAAGAAAATACATAGTAGAACAAATAACATGCTCCGTAGTACTGTAGGTTGCACTAACAGGAGTTTTCTTGTACTTTTACTTTAGATACTGTTTTGCACTTGACAAAACAGAATGTACTGTTTGCTCTAGTGCAGTTGTGTACAAGTAAATTAATTTAGCTTCTGGATGTTGTACTTTGCATGGCTGAATAAATATAGCATGCAACTATGCAAACAACAGTATCCATGATCAGCTAAGGTGTTCTACACCACTGCAGACTTTACTCACAAAACTATTGCAGCAGCTTTCTTACTTTAGGCTTCTCTTACATTTGTTTACAATCTGGTATTATACTATATTAAAATTAAATGATTATTCCAGGACTGCTGAAGAGTACCATGCAAATGTAAGTACTTAGAAACAGATTGCTAGTGAATAGGAAAATATAGAATTTTTGGTTTCTCTGTCGCACTTCAAAACATATTTCCTCCTTATTACTATTGGTAGCATTAAGTTTTAAGTTTCTTAATGTACTTGAAGTCATGCTTTTCTATTGGCCTTACTGGTGACAGATCATACTGTACTTTTAGGTTCATAGGTTCATAGATTAGTACTAAGCTAACTGCCCTTGCGAGTCATTTTAAGCCTATCCAATTGTCCCTTGTGAGACTCAAACCATGCACCTTGTGTTTGCAAGGTAAACACCTTAACCATCAGGCCACCCTCCCAACTCCTTTCATAGCACCTGTCCAGCTGACAGAAGAAGTTGCACTTACACGTATTTGCGTACTAATGTCGTAAGGCGCTAGTTCAAAATACTTCATATATATTACATTAAAGTACAACAACCTTGAGAACAGGGTACTTAATTGGAAAAACTGCAAAAAGCTCCACCCTACCAAAACCATCAAGATAAACATTTGTTTATTTGTGTTTCAGTGCTTTGTAGAAACAGTTGATTTTATACAACTAGTTGTAATGAACACTGTATAAGTGAATGATGTTCTAGTATCTCTATATTTGTCAAATTTTTTATCATCAAAAAAATACCAGTAGGATATGTGTATGTTATATAAGTACTTAACGCCAAAAGTTATAAAATAAAAAGGAATCAAAGATAGTCCATCAAATGAAAATAATTGCAATGGACATTATCAGTCATTCAAAAAAAAAAATCAGCTTAAAAAAAATCAGGTTTATAGTTAACTACCTGGTTATCTTCCCTTGTGGGCCAATTTAAACCTAGCCAATTTCATTTTCAGTGCTTGAATTAACCGATCCCATTTGGTGTTAAACTGGCCTTACACATCCTATGGGTTAATTATATATTACCACTAGTGAGAATAATTTGGATTATACTACAGATAATTCGAGGGGATCCATTTATGGGATAAAATATTTAGGAACTCCTTCAGTATATTAGTAGTACAAGGGCAGTTACTACGTACATTTTCTGTTTCCCATCCATAAATCCAAGTTGTACTTGAATATGGACAGGGATGATATTTATTTTACCTGGATGGGGAGTCTGTTCTAGAGAAGTTGTATCCTCTGCGAGATATACCTGTCCCTCCAAACTGTTCTGTTGATGTTGCAGAACAGGTTTAGATCCCTAGACAGAGGATATCTGATCTCATTTAACTTGCTTATGGGCAGTAACTCAATCAGTAATGGGTTGGAGGATGCCTTATATGGCAGACACAGGTTACCTCTTAGCAGTCTGTTGGATACTGAGCATGTTAACAACGCTTTAAGTTGGTCCATGCAGGACATGTTGTTTAGGCCTTGTATACTCAGTAAGGTATCTCTGTGGGCATTCCAGTTGTTGCATGTGTCTTGACACATATATGCTAAAAGGGGCATTATACTCAATGACTGGCCTAATGAAGGCTGAGTAAAGAGGATGTGAGAAGCTTTTAAACCAATTTTTGTTAAAGTTTTAAAACATGATAATATCAATAGTTCTACATTATTTCCATTTCTCTGTAGTTTAAATGGGCAAATTATTGGCAAAATAATTCACTTTAAATTATTGCAGTGATGAAGAGAACAAGTCTATTAAGCTGTCGCAGTATAGTAGGTCATAGTGTTTTATGCTAAAGTAAATAGTAAAGCATTACTTAATATACATCCTAATCTTTTCAGGAATTAACAAGGTGAGTAGTCTCAATAGCCTTAACAATTATAAACAGAAGATGGTTCTGAATGAAGTAGCATCGGGACTGCAGTTCATCTTAGGACTGTAGAAACATACTTTGTCATGACGCATGTGCAAGTTAGCCCAGTTAGTCTGCTTGCCCACTTATTTAACAAAAAAGTTGCATATTTTACTAATTAAACAGTTTATCTCTTTTTTTCTTTACCTGTCTTAATAATTGCCTTATATAGCTCTTATACATTCATTAGTACCTTTACTGCTTTTGATGCAGTAATATCTTCAGGAGAGATAACTCAGTTATCTATTAGTAATTTGTAAGATCACTATACATGTAGAAACAACTGAGTATGTCAGAAAATGTGTAAAGGGATCCGGGTAGTGTAGGAGCAGCTGTAGTTAGTATAGACTGAATTTACACTTAGTATCATATAAAGAGACATTCAAAGGAGTAGCTGTCCTTCCATGATAATGGCATTAACCAATTAATGTGTATCCCTGGTTCAGCAATTGCTTGAAAATGGTGAATGCAGTTTAGGTCTTTCACTTGTATTGGTGTAACAGTCTGCATCTATATCAGAGGAGAACATGCATCCGAATTTGTAGGCTTATGGTTTTGTTACCAAATTATCCAAGGGTGGGGGCACAAAAACATGTGATAATGTGATAAATCCTGGCATCCCTACCAAAACATTACTGTAGTTAATGAAGACAAAATAAGTAACAAGAAAAGTACAAGATGAGACTAGTGATTGAAAAGGGAAAAAAACAAAGCAACAGATAAGGAACAAGTCAGAAAGAATAGAGAATAATAATCCTTGGCCATAGTCAGTGCAGAAATGTGCTTCATTTATTGGATTTAATGGAAGAATGAGGTATTTGCACTATACTAGTAACAGAAACGTACTATACAGAGAGCAATGACTGGGACATAGACATGCTATTGTACCAGTTTATAAGTGGCCATAGTGAATAAATTGAGATAATAACAGACAACATATAAACATACATGCTGGGGGGGGGGGTCTTACTTAGATTCCAGGGCAGAATATTAACATTTTAGAAATTATCATGGGTAGTCTTATTTTGAGGAATATTAAAATTACTATGCAATGCAACATTTTTTGATCTATGAAAGTTACTTAAATGCCTGAAAAGTCAGTGCAATGGGTGAGAAGAATGATACTGTTACTCTCCCTTTTGCAGGATGTGGAGCCAAGACCAGGAAAATGCCAGTTTACATTAGAAGAATGATGAAAAGATTAGATGCAATGGCCAATAAAACCAAGGGTTGCATTCCTCGCAGGATGGCTCATTAGGGGGTTGGGAATGGACATGGATCACATACACTATCAGCATTAGGTGAATTTAATCAGATCAGGGTAAAGAAATGAATGTGCTGCAGAATGACCTATTAGTCTGGGCTGCACAAATTCATTCCTTCAAAGAAGAGAATGAAGAGATTCCCTAAAAGAGCTAAAATAAAAAGTCTAGTCTATAGGCAGAATTAACAGGATAGCAACATACATTAGAAATTCCTTATATCTTAGCTCCAATATCTACAAGCTGCACTCTTTTAGTGCTAATAACTGGTTACTAAACAAAGCCTTGCTCCTTAAAGGAATAATTCCTTTTTTTATTCAGCAAATTAACATATAAAGACTGGGCAGACTTAAGCAGTAGTCGGCTACAGTATATAAATGTAAGAAGGTTCATAGGTTAGTACTAAGCTAACTGCTCTTGCGAGCCATTGTAAGCCTAGCCAATTATCCCTTGTGAGAATCAAACCCTGCACTTTGTGTACGTAAGGCAAACACCTTAACCATTAGGCCACCCTCCCAACCCCTACTTTGTGGAATATGAAAATAATAACTATATACACAAGCTTATTAAGAAACTATACATCATCTCATGAGCTATGTCTAAGACATGATTAATAACTGTCTTGAAAGGTGTGAGTGTGTGTGTGTGTGTGTGTGTGTGTGTGTGTGTGTGTGTGTGTGTGTGTGTGTGTGTGTGTGTGTGTGCGTGTGTGTGTGTGTGTGTGTGTGTGTGTGTGTGTGTGTGTGTGTGTGTGTGTGTGTGTGTGTGTGTGTGTGTACATGAACTTCATGGACGACCATATAAATATTTTTGGCAGATTTGCAGCCAGGAGGGTGAAATGACTTTTCATATATTCCAAGAGTTTAACAGCAAAAATGCCCTTTTTTTTTTCCAGTGCACTGATTTAAAAAGTCCACCAAATGCTGTAAAATGTGCTCAGCAAAGCTTCTCTAATCCATGTAGTTCAAGGAAACTGATAGGAAATTAATTCCATATTTTGGAATAAACTTAAAGGTGATTTAAAGGTGATCGTTGCAGAACATTTGAAGTGACATATACCAGGATTTTCTATAAAATATGTACGCTGTTACAGCCCTTAGGTTTCTGCTCAGCAAATGGGATGACAGTTCACAGAAATAGCAGAGGAGCTGCCTTTGTGTATTACAAGGCCTTACATGCCAGATATATAATATGGAAGACATAGCATCTTTAAAGAAACATAGGTAGAAAGTTGATATATAAAGCAGATATATGAGGGGAAGTGGAATGATGAATATCATCCTCTAATACCATTCTGCCTTGGGTTCATAATTTACTTGTAGAAAATGACTAAATACAAAGAATCGTGTGCACATTTTAGGTTCATCAAATCTTTCAACACAAGAAGGAGCAAAAATGCTAGATAATGATAATTTTCTCCAACTGATGTCTAAACTACACTGTATTAATTTAGAATCTTGCAGGTCCATCTAGATGACACTGGGGAAAAGGTGTCTCGGTTCATTTTAACTGCATGTGTTTTCCCTAATAAAGACAGTTGCAGACGATTCCAAGAGTGCACCACAACAAAAAAGATTATCTACAACAATTCAACATTCAGGTTGATCATATTGGCAGGAAACTGTGTAAATTAATATCAAAATATATTGTTGAACCAGAGCACCAATGTGGTGGTGAGGTGTGAGGACAAACCCAGTGATTCACTTGCTAGATTTGCTGGAAATAATTTGAACTTGGAGACACTGATTTAAACCCAGATCTTTTATGAACCGCATGATGGATATCCTTTATAATTAAAAGACCATTTTTCATTTTAGAAGACAACAGTAAATAATCATCCACAAGCAGTAAAGATTTTGACATCTTCAGTGATAAGATTTCTGTCTGCAGTTTTATTAACAGAATTAAAACAAAGGCTGGGAAACCATGGCTGACAAAAACAGGGTATGCCACAGAGAACAACCAAGGCGAATGTTTTTTTTTTTTTTTCAAAAAAACGGGGTAGTAGTAGTAGTCCTGCTTAGTAATGACCATGGCTTGATGGAAACAATATAGAACCTGTGAAGCAGTAAAAAAAGGGACAAGGATACCATATTCCTATACCATGAGCCATAGGCAGTCACTGAAAACAGATCTGAATGCATTTTCCAAGTCCAATAGGATGAATGGGGTTGTGGTTAACTGCCTATAACATCATGGAGAGAGCCAGAAGATAGCACACATTTCTACCACATATGATAAACCCTGCTTTTCTAGGTATGAGCAACATTCCTCAGAAAAGTATGAGTCTAGTTTCTAGTATTTTAGTATAAACCTTGACTTCTGCACATATTAAAGTAGTGGGCATGTAGCTACATGTAACAGAAGCATCCTTTCCTGATACAAAAGAAGTGGTTTGTAATGAAAACTATACCTGATCTAATAAATATGATAACTGTAAAACAACATGAGAAAATGGGACCAACAAGGAGGAAGAATGTTGACTAAATGTAATTTCAGTGAAGTCCAGCAAACTGAAACTCCTATGTTGAAAACCACTTTCAGCAAACATTAGTCAAAGCTTTTTTTTCAAAGGTGGAGACAACAAGCTCCCTGCACCTTTCAATGTGTGTGTGGGTGTGGGGGGTGATCCCATGCCCTCCTAACTAGAAGTAGCACAAACTGTACATAGATTCATAGGTTCATAGATTAGTACTAGGCTAACTGCCCTTGAGGGCCATTTTAAGCCTAGCCAATTAGGCCCCATCTGAGAATTAATACCTGTATCTTATGTCCATAAGGAAAACACTTTAACCATTATGCCAACTTTCCAAGCTTCTAAAAGGTCAGATGGATGTCATAGACAAGTACAGGCAAGCTGTCCTTGTGGACTATTTAAAATCTAGTCAGTTTCCCTTAGTGGGAATCAAACCCTGTATCTTTTGTCTATGAGGTAAACAGCTTAACTATTACACCAACACTGATCAAAACAGCTGTTGCTTCCTGTATGAGAGGGAATGGGATCAATACCCACATTCCCCATGCATTGTTATAGAGAGTAACACTTATTATTGTCTGGTATTGAGCATAGAGTATTACACTTATGAGCTGTTAATCAGTTGCTTCCCATTATGCAGGGTTTGATTCCCTAAGCTTCCTTACTGTATGAATGAACAAGTCACATAAGCTGATGATGCTCTGGGACAATTGAATAACTTTGCTAGGCTCCTTTGTGTACTCCCATGCTGCATACCTAGTATTTATCTGTGACCCTATGAATTTTAATAACTCCACAGCCTGGATAAAGTACAATATCCACATTCAATTAATGGCATATTGAGTAACAATTTCACTCTTACTGCACTAGTATAAATCACTGTCATGGAGCAAGAATCCACTTCTTTCAGAATAATATGTATGAGGTGAGGAGTGTCCAACTGAAGCACCTGTAAATCAACTTAATAACAGCCTTATTGGAAATTTTAGATATTCACCTTATTATTATTCCTAACCTCATAATTTAGGTCCTGACAAAAAACAAGATCAGCACTTTTTTGCAAGATGAAGTGAAGCACATAATGCTGCTTTATAAGTGTGTTACGCCCATGCACATTAAAAGAAAGTCAGTTTACCGATTGCATAGCAAACTAACAAAGTACAGCAAATATGTACAATTGGATGAATCATTACAGTAATACGAATAATAAGCAATAAACAGTAAACAATTTAGCCATTAACACTTCTGTAATTGACAGATAAAAGTACTGCATTGTAAACAGACAATAAGCCAAAATAAGTTAACTGCTATTGTTTTGGAGAAAGAGCTTCATATGTAAGCTCTAGGCTAGCTGCCTTTACAGGTCATTTAAAGTCTAGCCAATGTCTTTTCACAGATGAGAACTGAACCTTGTGCCTGTGTGGCAAACACTGTAACTCTCAACCCCCCTTCCTCACCCTCAATCTACAGAGAATAGCTAAATGAAGGACAGAAGCAGCCCACACACCTGGGGAGGTTGTGGAATGGATGTATGATTTCCAAAAAAAGAGAACATACAATTTAAAGAGAGGAGTAGAATCTGAGAAGGGTGACACCCAAGAAAATGGAGTGATTACGGTAATGACTTCTTTTCGGAAAGCATCTAGTAATTTAACATTTTTCAACTTTTCACCATGCCATATTTGGAGCTTATACATAAGAAACCAAAAGAGCATTTAGATTCTGGACTGCTTCAAGATTCAAATTATTCTGTTGGAACTAGTAACTCAAAATGATAAGTTCCTCAAGGTATCTGAATGGTCAAGGAAGAGGTTAAGATAATGTTTTTTTTTTCTTTTCATGTTGTCATATTGCCATAATGAAGTATATTTTTCCTACATCATTCCATATGTTTTCCTCACAATGTAATGTGTCACAAAGTAAGAACATTTGGATATTTGATTAAAAATGCAAGCAGCTGCAGTGCATTCATCTAATTGTTAATACATCTTCTTCTTTCGGCTGCTCCAGTTAGGGGTCGCCACAGCAGATTAACTGTTTCCATTTCTTCCTGTCCTCTGCATCTTGCTCTGTCACACCAACCACCTGCATGTCCTCTCTCACCACATCCATATACCTTATCTTAGGCCTTCCTCTTTTCCTGTTACCTGGCAGCTTCATCCTTAGCATCTTTTTCCAAATATACTCTGCATCCCTCCAAACCAACGTAATCTTGCCTCTCTGGCTTTGTCTCCAAACCTTCCAACCTGGGCTGACCCTCTAATATACTTATTCCTAATCCTGTCCATCCTCATCACACCCAGTGCTAATCTTAACATCTTCAGCTCTGCCACATCAAGCACTGACTGCTGCCTTTTTGTCAATGCCACTGTATCCAACCCATATAACATAGCTGGTCTCACTAATCTCTTATAGACCTTCCCTTTCACTCTTACTGGTACTAATCTGTCACAAATCACTCCTGACACTCTTCTCCACCCACTCCATCCTGCCTGTACTCTCTTCTTCACCTCAATTCCACAGTCACCATTACTCTGAACTGTTGATTTCTAGTATTTAAACTCATCCACCTTCGCCACCTCTACTCCCTGCATCCTCATCATTCCTCTATCCTCCCTCTCATTCACACACATATATTCTGTCTTGGTCCTTATTACATAACTCTTCTAAATGTTTACAAATAAGCATTATTTTACATTTTTAAGCTGCTTTTAATTTACTCAGTGAGGTGTTCCCATGTGGGTGCATACAACATTCTTGAATGACTACCTCACATCCTTAACTGGAAATAATCTTTCTTTCTCAAATTGTGTGCTTTTGTAGAGTTGGTATGTGTAGGTTGAGCGATGGGGGTGTAGGATTCTTACCTCTTTGAAAAAATGCTTATTTTGAGTTGCTCCATTACATTATATCTAATGGCTAGTTTTCACGATATTGTGATTGAAGGCAGGTGATGTGAAGGACTCACATATGATCACTCATAGTAGAAGATCCTCAAATCTAGAAAATGAGCCTGCATTGACGTATAATTATTTTATGAATGCAATTTCTCCAGGAGCCAATTATTCAAAGTGAATTCACTGAAAACTAATTTCAGAGAACCAAGAAAATAATAATAATAATAATAACTTTTTGCTGGAAGCAATCCTCTCTCACCCTCCCATTGGGGAAGAGCCTTTTCTTAGCATCTTCATTAAATTATCAGTTAAGATGTAGTCAAACATATATTTTACTCCTGGTTAACCTCTCACCTAGCTAACCTTGCTCATTTGTATTATGTATATATAACTATACTGTAAAATCTAGCCTCAATGCCATTTGCCTGTCTTTTACACCTAAACAAAATTGTAATTGTTTGTTTCTTTATGAATGCTACCTGTTCTTTGTCAGTAATGCAACGTTTCTTAGTAATTATTCATGCAACTATGTATTGTTGGAGCTTTTCTTCCTGGGCCTTCACTGAAAATGGGCTCCCTGAGCCCAGTGGACCTCCCCGGTCATCAAACTGGAATAAATAAATAAATAAATACATATTTATTTATTTATTTATTTAAAAAGGAAACAAACCATATAAACATGTCTCCAGTTACATACACTATACACCACATAAGTTCTTTTCTACAACTATCATCAATCCAACATTACATAAATTGCTCCATACCTGCCTTCACAAAAAACAGACTCCTCCTCCAGAATGTTGTTCTGCATGCATTGTTCCCACAAGTCCCATTTATTTCTATTTAATTTGTTCCTTCCATTTTCTAAACATCCCACTTCCAGTTTTTTTTACCTGTTACACTGTTCAGTACTTCAAATGCAGTTGGTTTAGACTTTGATTTCCATTTTCTAATAATTGCTTTTTTGAAGGTCACCAGCATTAAACTTAACAAGGCCTTACTATGTCTAGGCAATTCAGATCCTGTGCCTCAGCTCAAAAGAATGAACCCTCAGTTGCATTTGTTTGTTCACCCAGTATTTTTGTCATAGTACTCTGTAGAGAATTTTTTTTAACTCTGCCAACTCACTACACTCACAAAATATATATTTCCAGTTACCTCTTTTTGCCCCATCACAGCTTCAACATTTGCCATCTAGCTAGGGAAAAATTCTTTGGAGTCTGCTTGGAATATAAAAACACCGGGTCTATATTAGAAACATGAAAAGACATTACTGCGAATGCTCACATGAGCAAAAATGCCGGGAATCGAAAGGGTGTTTGTGGGCTCATGGTTCAGTCAGGAATGGCACTTTCCTTTTCCTCACTGTAGTGTGACTTCGGAGTAAGAATATATAGTTAGCAGGGAGTTTGGGGGGCACAGCCCCCCACCATACCAAGTTCGATTACTGGCATTTTCGCTCATGTGAGCGTTCACGGTAATGTCTTTTCGTGCTTTTAATATAGACTCAAAAATAACTATGCAAACACTTCCAAGCAAAAATCTTAAACCTTCTAGACTTTGTTACATACCTGATAGCCATACATATGTCCTCCCATCGTTCCCTTGTAAACCGCTTATCCGGTCTCTCTTCCCAATCTTTTCCTGATTGCTTCTTATAGTTACTGAGCAGCACTTGATATGCCCGATCAATTATCCAATTTTTACAGCAGCTTCTATTCTAGATTCAACTAAAAACTCTACCAGAGCAAGTCTTTCACTTAGGATTCCACTATCCCTTTATCTTTGCCAGTCCTTGTTATGAAAGGCAGTATCTAACCTGCAGTCAAATGTCTTCTTGGCCTCATCCCATTATATTACCTTTGCTTCTCTAGTTATTTCCTCCCAATACCTTGATTCCTTTGACAGTTTTCTCCAATAAATTCTATCCCCTCTTGCCTATTCTCTGTACCCCTAATTGCAGTCATCCCTATTGGCAAAATCTCTTTCTCTATTCTCATGTTGGCTTAGTCCTTATAATACTTTCTGCTACTTTATGAATATAATATTCTGTATGGCTGGTTTATTTTCCTTAAAGACCTGCATCAAAATCTCACATTCTCCCAGTTTCTTGAATTCTCCCTTTTCATCATCAACCCTTTCCACTTTGAACTACAACTTTCTACTCGTGTTATGTATGAGTCATAATTGTGTAGCTCTAACACTTCCCTGCAAAGTAGGTAATCCTAAACTACCTTGTTCTATTGGAAGGATCATTTTATCCCACTTCACCCTCGCCCTCTTCCCCTCCCAGTTAAATTTATTCAACTCTTTATAAATTATTGTTCACAACTTCTCCTCTAGTTGATAAAAATAAGCATGACTTGTCTATAAAACTAAAGGGACTAAAACCATTTTATCTACTTGCATCTTACCATCAACATGCATAAACACGCACTTCCAGTTTCTCAGTTTTTGTGTTATCTTTTGTTTAGTCTCTTCCCATGTAACCTTAGCTTCCATAACAAAAGCCTTTTTAATCCAAACTCCTAAACACTTCATCTTATTGTGTCCCCATAGATATCAGTATTGCTAAACAAATTAATTTGTGGTTACATAATTTATGGCTATAACCTTTTTTTTATCTTCATTAATTTGACATCCCAAAAAGTCTTGAAACTGTCTCAAAATGTTCCACAACACTGATATGTTCTTTTCTGGATTTATCAGGTACAAAATAATATCATCTGCAAATAAAGCCAACTTTTCTTGATTCCATACCAATTATATCTTTACATTTCCCTTATTTTCTTCAAATAGCTCTAAATATAAAGCAAATGACAAAGAGGAAAGAAGGCAACTCAGTCTGTTTCCTCTGGTCAGACTCAACCTATCAGGGAGGAATCCTTCCATTTTAATTCTTGCCTCCAATCCCTCATATATCCTCCTGGTTAGCATTGCTGTTGTATTATAAATACTTCAATGGCCCTGCTAAAGAGATATTTTCTCCCATTCTCCTTCCCTCCAGATCAGAATTTGATTAATGCTGTCAAATATTTCTTTCCCCGCCACAAAACCACAATGGTCAACAACTGTCAATTTTGGCAACACATTTGCCAATTTTTTAGCTAGTATAGTCATAGATACTATAATTATGGTTCAGAATTTAAATAGTTTTATATGAAGGGGTCTTTACCATCTTTGGGTATTATAACCACCACAACTTTTTTCCAAGTTGTTGGTGGTTCCCCTCCTTTTAAAATGCTGCTAAACAAAACCTTCCAGATCTTTATTACTTTCTTCGCTCCTATCTTCCAAACTTCCATAGGAATATCATGTGTCCCTGGAGACTTTCTATCAGATTGATTATACATCATCATTTTTAACTCATATCATCCTAGATTAACTGTTAATTGTTGAGGCTCAGCTACCCCTACCTTGGCACACTTAAGTCTTACATAAATATTTCCATTTGTGCTATTTCTTGATTTCCACATTTCTCTGCTTTGTACAAATGCTCGCAAAAGTTCCAAAATATCTCTAGTAATGCTACATTCCTTAAATTTCTTTCTGTTTAACAGAAGGTGGAAAGCACCAGTCTCATTTTTACTTTATTACCCTGCATTTTTTTATCACAGTTTTTTAGTGAGGCATGATCTGAAATAATAAGTAAATGTGTGGAAGCTTTTAATTAAATGCACATATTCCTATGGAATACAGTCTAGTCTAGCCCTGTTATTGTACTTTCAAGAATAATATAGAAATTCTCTCCAAGTTCCTCATACTGATATCACATTTTCCATACTAAATATTCCTTACATTTCTTAAGAATATCCTATTTTGTTATGTTTCCTTTCTAGTTCTCCCAGTATTCCCTACTGAAAGATGATTATTTCTTCCAAATTGTCTTACGCTCCATAACAGCACTTTTTGATAGAATATCAATACATGCTAGAGTACTTCTCTTCCCTTTCCAGTAGGTCCTTATTAACACAAATCTACCATTACTGTTTTTTTTTTTCCTCTTCTATCACCATTGGAGCTCCTACTATAATTACTTTTCCTTTGTCCCTGATATTATGCTGAATATTCATCGTGAAATCCTTTCTTTATCAAATTCACATGCTCATTTATTTCCAAATGTGTCTCTTGCAGAGCTGCTATTTGCACTTTCCATTTTGTAATATAACTTAGTAGTCTTACATTTTTGTCTATGCCTGTAAGGTCATTTACTTTCCAAAATAATATGGCTAGCATAGTCATTATGATACAATTTTCCCACCTATTAGATATGCCAGCTTTTTTTTTTGGATGTATATTCCCAACGTTTGTGTTACATTCACACATTAATGCACCGGGTAACATGATCTTTTATGCAGTTGTTTCTTGACATCTTCATTTGAACTTATGTCATATTTTCAAGACTTTTTGGTATAATGAAATCCCTCAAACAAAAAAAATAAACAAATATTCAGAGTACCCCATAACCTATTAACTTAGAATAAAGACACACACACACACACACACACACACACACACACACACACACACACACACACACACACACACACACAAAACTATGCACATGTTCAAAAAAAATGAACCTTGGGATTCAATAATCTCCATGTAGCCATGTAACTTGCACGAAGCCTGTATGGAGTATGGAGTATAAATATGCAGGCTGTGATGCACAGTGAGCAGCAGCGCTCACTGAATATTCATGCCTCGCACCGTGTTTAAATGTAAATAAGAGAGGTTTCATAGCTGGCAACAGTGCTGCTGGCCAGGAAACTGTGTAAGCAAACAAGGATAGCACTCCTGTTTGAATCAGAGCACTGAAGGACCACAGTTTTGGGCAGAATGCTACAATGATCACCAGGGCTTCACAGATAGCTCTCAATCTCTTAGTACAGGACATTTGGACAAAGGTCAACATAATGGGGGATAATGACCAAGAAATAAGGACATATTTGCCCAACTGAAATGTGCTAGAATAACAAGGAGTTTGTGTTAAGATACATGTTCTGAAGGATTTGAAGTCCGACTCAAATGTACATAATTATTGAGTCATATCAGTCCTGAGATCATCCCAGTGATATGGCAGAAAGACACAAATTTGATAAGGAACACATCTGGACATTGTGAAAATCTGGACAGTTGAGAGGTATGAATGTGAAGTATATGGCCCAAACACAGTACAGGACAATGTATCTACAGTGCAGAGTATTGTAAAATCCCATTTCTGGCATTCTGTACTGAAGCCGTGTAAGTGATCTGTAAGGGTAAATGAACTGCCATGTAAAATAAACACTTGGAGGAAGTGTATGTATTGAATAGGGATATACAGATGAACTGCACGAATGAACACAGGGAAAGAAGACAGGCAAAACAATTGAATGTACAGCAGATGAGGGAACGTCAGTGGAAGAGTGCTGTAGCAGCAACTGCAATCACATATCGGTGTGTTATCTCCCTTTTTTAATTTCTCCACGTTTTGGGTTTCTAATACAATGACAGGAATGGACCCCATTCCTAAATCGAAGTATGATTAAAGTTCATGAAATTAGTATTGTTTCAATCTTTGATGTCAGCCGGGAGTGGTCTGTGCAGCACCCGCAATGTGCCCAGTAATGATTTCTTCTGCAATTTGTATGGGGTTATATTACTGGTAACATATCTAAATATGACTGTAGATTCTTTTTTATAAGACCCATTGCTCCTATTATTATTGGAACTGTCTGAGTATCTTTCTTCCACACTGGTCTCATTTCTGCCTGCAAATCCTGATATTTTATGACTTTATGTCTCTCCGTATGCAAGACATTGTAGTCACTGGGTGTGGCGATTTCAATGATCAATGCTACTTTTGTCTTATTTTCATGGACCACTATATCCAGTTTTCTAGCATCTATCTTTTGAACTGTTGGTAATGGGTGATTCCATGTAATGTAAACTTCATAATTTTCTGTGATGCTTTGTGGCTGATGTTTCCAGTGTTTGTTGCCACTTTAATACCATAATGTTTGCACAATCCCCAGCGCAACAGTCTCGCCACATTATTATGCTTTTCAGTGTACAGTCCTTCTGCCATTAGTATGTTGTAACCAGCAATGAGGTGTGCAACTGGTTCCAATTCTATTTTAAAAAACCTACATTTGTCTGCTTCTCCCACATGTTCAATCGACTTTGTAAACCAATTTGTACGTATCTCACTTTCTTGTGCCACCAATATTACCCTTTCATCTCTTGGTTTGAAATCGTCTCTGCTTAACCATTCCTATGTTCATTCCTGATCAACATGAGGTTCTTCCAGAAGTTTTCTATACTTGCAACTATATTTATGCATTTTTGACATTTCTTGCCTTCTCATCTGGTCCTTCACCTTATATTCTTTCTTTTGTTTTTTGGTACATTCAGTTGCTGCCTGATTTTTATCTATTTCTGGTTTGATTTCCATTCCTGCTTGATGCTGATATGCTTCTGCTAGATTAAGCAGAGAAGTCATCTTAGATTTATTCTCCTTATATTTCAAACTTTCACTACATTTTGGTCGTCTGAGGTCAGAAGATATGTGTGGAGTCCTACTACTTCAGATCTATACATGTAATCAATTTCAAGGAGGCCCATCCCTCCTTCAGAACGGGAAGTATATAATCTTGGTATGCACAGATTTTTATAAATCACTTGGTGAGCATAAAGCATTCTTCTTGTTTGCCAATATAATATAGCCGACACATTTTGGGGCCAGGCAATCACTCCAAAACTGTAAGTTAGGACAGGAAGAGCAAATTGGTTTATAATCCAGAAAACAATATATATATACAGAATATGTAAATAATTGTGTGTATGTAAATAAAATATACACATAAATGTGCAATATATATATATATATATATATATATATATATATATATATGTCTTAATTTAAAAATGTGGTGTGTGTACAGATGAAATGAGTGAACACATACAGAGATACTAAGTATCATAATGTGTTTAGATAAATAAATAAATAAATGAAAAACTAAATAAATACCCAGTGTTGCATACTAATAAATACTAGATAAATAGTGATAATAAATGGGAAATTTAAATACTTTAAAAACAGATGATTAATTGATTAAATACTTAGAAAAATGAATGTTTAAAAAATAAATGCTATAAAAATGCTTAAAAATACATGAATCAAGTGTCCAAAATGAGAAAAGGTTTTATACTAATGTAATCATTCAGTCCAGGTCGGGTAGTAGCATCACATAATAGCTGCCATTTACTTTCTAAAAGTGCCAAATCCCTAATACAGTTTGATCAATATGGTCAATTATACTAAAAAGAAATGAATGATCAGGACCTTTGTCTAAGATGTGCTTACTCAAAGCATAAAGTGTCGGATATATTATATTGGCAAACAAGAAGAATGCTTTATGCTCACCAAGTGATTTATAAAAATCTGTGCATACCAAGATTATATACTCCCCGTTCTGAAGGAGGGATGGGCCTCCTTGAAATTGATTACATGTATAGATCTGAAGTCGTAGGACTCCACACATATCTTCTGACCTCAGAAGACCAAAATGTAGTGAAAGTTTGAAATATAAGGAGAATAAATCTAAGATGACTTCTCTGCTTAATCTAGCAGAAGCATATCAGCATCAAGCAGGAATGGAAATCAAACCAGAAATAGATAAGAATATAAGGTGAAGGACCAGATGAGAAGGCAAGAAATGTCAAAATGCATAAATATAGTTGCAAGTATAGAAAACTTCTGGAAGAACCTCATGTTGATCAGGAATGAACATAGGAATGGTTAAGCAGAGACGATTTCAAACCAAGAGATGAAAGGCTAATATTGGTGGCACACGAAAGTGAGCTACGTACAAATTTGTTTACGAAAAGCATAATAATGTAGCGAGACTGTTGTTGGCTGGGGTTAACATTATGGTACATTAGTAATTTTAAGCATTTTTATAGCATTTATTTTTTAAACATTCATTTTTCTAAGTATTTAATCAATTAATCATCTGTTTTTAAAGTATTTAAATTTTCCATTTATTATCACTATTTATCTAGTATTTATTAGTTTTCATTTATTTATTTATTTATCTAAACACATTATGATACTTAGTATCTCTGTATGTGTTCACTCATTTCATCTGTAGATGGCAACATTTGTGTTCAATAGTTAGTTGGTTTGTTTTTTTAATTAGAATACACACACCACATTTTTAAATTGACATATATATATATATATATATATATATATATATATATATATTTTTTGGTTTCTTTGGGCAAATTGTTTTATAACCTGGATTTTGTTCCTAGATGTCAACGCTGTTTTTGAGATTAATTTAAGTCTTCTAAAGTATTCCTTACTAAGTTTTATTCGCATTTGTTCATATTTTATTGTTGATCCTTCATCAGTTCCCAAATATTTATATACTTCCTCTTGCTCATGTTCATTTATATCACATTCTTGTCCCAAACTGATGTTTTCCTGGTGCTGCAGTTTTCCTGCTTTAAAGGTTGCTTTTGCACATTTACCAAGACCAAATGACATTCTTATATCATCTGAAAAAGTTTTGACAACTTGTAACTGTGCTTTCAGTTCCTCATCTGATGAGCTATATAGTTTTACATTATTAACAAAGAGAAGATGAGAAGTCTTTACACTTTGTTGTTTTCTAGGAGCCAGATTGTAGCCATGGCGTAAGCTGAGTAGACAGGTTAATGGGTTAAGGGCAAGGCAGAATATCAGCGGTGACAGAAAGTCACCCTGGAATATCCCCCTTTGAATTTTTTATCCCTGGGATAATAATTTGTCCTTTATCATATGACTTTATTTAACAACAAATGCTCCTTTTTTCCATATGACTTTCTTTTATTACCCTTTTGTTCTACTGCCATAATTGAGTTTTCTTCTAAATGACTATAAACTCTGTCTGCATCAAATCCTGTGTATAGTTTATAAGTCATCGTCAGAAGGCAAGTTATTGGTCTATAATTTTTAGAGTAGCTTGCAGGTTCACTCTTAAGTAGGAGCATTGTTTTTCCTATTGTTAGTTGGGTTGGTGTCTACCCCAAGTGCACATTTAAATAGTTCTTGCTCATGCCTAAATCTTCGTGCAAAGATGTTAATACTTTAAGCCAAAAGTTAGGTACTGCATCTGGGCTTGGGGGTTTCCAGTTAGAGACTTTTATTAACTTTGTTTCAATCTCTCTGGCTGTTACTTCATCCCATTTCATATCCTGTACCTTTAAACTTATTATTTCTTTTACTTATTCTATCCATTTAGCATCTTTATGTTCCACAGGATCTTCATAGATACTTCTCCAGAATGTCTCTATTTCTTCTTTTTGGCAGACTTTCAATTCATTTTACCTTGTTTCCCAATTCTCCACAAAACTTTTTTGGATCATCAATAAATTGCTTATTTTGTACTTTCCCTTTATATTTATCTGTGTATCTTCTAAGTTTGTCTGCCTGTGCTAAGATTTTTAATTTATTTTCAATAGTGCATGACAGATCCTGGTCTGTTCTAATACTGTGCATTGCTTTTATCAAATCTTTCTTAGTATTTTTGTTGATCTGTTCCCTCTTCTATGTTGTTTTAACAGTGACATTTCTTGTCTTAATTGCTTTATGGTTTTCTCTATTTGATACTTCTTTGATGGTATTCAATTTCTTCCCTTCCTTTGTCTCACTACCCTATGCTTTTGTGGTAGAACTTTATCAGTTATTAATTTAGCTGCACAGTAGTATATCCTGTTAACTTGTGTTATATCGCATGGATCTCTATGGACAGTCCTAATTACTCTGTTCATTTGTTTTATCATACTTCTGACTTTTTCAATTTTATTGACCTTCTGCAGTCTATTTCTTTCATTGATCTTAATATGTCTATCCATGTCCATTAAATCAAGCAATTCTTCTCTTAGCTAATTTTCCTCTAAACTGAGGGCACATTTTTTTGTTTTCCATTTCCTACAGGCATTCTATAGAAAGTTCTGTAGCATCTTCCTTTTCCACATTCTCTTCAATTTCATCCTGTGCCGTTCGTTGCTCTGTCATTTGGGAACTCACTGGCCTTGCACTCCTCAATATTGACTGCATCACAGTTTCCACAGTTTCCTGTTCCTTCCCTTGCTGTCCAGTTTCAAGTGAATGATTATACTGGTTCCCTGTGGAAGACTCCAAAATATCTTCATATGGCACCTGACCAATTGCTTCCTGTTCCACTGTTTTCCCCTTAATTTGGATATCCATTGCTCTAACCTGTTGTGGTGCTTTCTGAATCAGATTTTCTACACTGAATCCTTCACTTTAAAGGTACTCCATAACCTCATTTTCTATTTCTTTAATTTCTCCATTACTTATCTCCTTTTCTACTTTTCCGCTTTGTCTTCTTATTTTTTGTATTGTAAAGTTTTCCATGTCTGGATTCCTTTGCCTGTATTTCTCTTCAAATATCTTTAGTGCTGCTCTTTTTGTATTGGTTAATTTTGCTTTCCCATTTGCATAAATATTATGCCATATTAAATCTCTTTTTCTTTCCTATGTCCATATTTCTTTTTCAGATATCTCCTGATCTTCCTGCTTCTCCTTACTTTGAAGACTCAATCCATCATGCGTGGACGTAAACTGTGTTAGACCTACACCAAATCCTTCACTTTGCAGGCACTCTATAACTTCAACATCTAGTTTTTAACTTCTACTTTACTGATCTTCTTTTCTACATTCCCTCTATATGATATTACTTTTTTATTGTGAAATTTTCCATATGTGGATGCTTTTGCCTGTATTTCTCTTTGAATATCTTTGGGGATGCCTTCTTTATATTGATTCATTTGGCTTTCTCCTTTGCATAAATATTGCACCATATCAAATCTCTCTGTCTTTCCCATGCCCATATTTCTTTTTTATACTTTACAAAAATCTGTAGGTTTTGTTGTTTATATTTTTGCACTTCTTCAGATGCTTCTTTTTCCTTACAAATCAAAATTTCTTGATCTATATACTGTTTTTCCACAAATCTGTTGTATTAATGAATACACATTTTTATTTGAAGCTTCTGACAGTTTTTCTTGTGGAATTATTTCTCTTTCCTCTAATTTCTGTCTTAATCATTTTGTATATCTTGTGTCAGGAAATTCTGGGCTTTTTGCATAATAGTAACAATACATAATTTCTTTCTTATCCTCAGTAGTCGACTTTATCATCTTCATGGCGCTTCTTTGGCCTATCAGTTTTTGTGATTTTTGTGGACTACTGCTTCCTTCTACAAAGGGTGGGGGGCATCCTCCCCCTGGGCCTGGCCTGGCTCCCATTGTAGAAATGTTTCCATATTTTCTGGATTCTACACTGTCATCTATTTCAGTCCTGGCACCAGTGTGCCTACTCGGACTGGGCACTTTTTTATCCTTGGTCTTGTGCACCCAGCTATCTTTTTTGCTTTTTAACCATGATATATGCTATATAAATACAGTCAAAATATGTGTCATCTTGGTGAGATTTTATGAAAAAGAGGGTCCACCTCACAAAAGGAATGACCAAGACTTGAGGATGAATTCAATTTCAGCAATAATACTGTCATTTACTTGCTGACTTATGATCTCTCCATTTGGATATGTAGGTACAGTAGAAACTGTTCAGTGAATGGGGAGGATATCTCTGTGAGATAATCATCCTTACATGAATAATACAGAGGACATCTATCAGGGATCTGATGTACAATTGGGGTAGGGTGCATATTGTGAAGCTTTGCCAAATGATTTGCCTGAATATGAGTGCAATCTCAGTAGAGGTCTCCAGCAAGTGGGACACAAGTAAAGATTCATGGATGACAATAAAATAAGCAACCACAATCATGGACAATATCAGAATAATACCACCAGTAATCCCATGCCTCTGACATAACATACACGATTTAGTTTGATCAGAGATGATTCTGTACAAACACAATTATACAATTATTATGATACGTTCACACTCTGAGGGTAATCACACACACTGTCATGGCACTGTAGCATCTGCTGGAAGTGTTAGGAAGGACAGTTCTATACCTGTGACATTATGAGTAATACAGGCTAGTTGACTGGTGTGTATGGTATATATAAATGGCACAATCCACACTGTCACAAATGTTATCCATGTCATTAATGTTGTTAAACACCTAGGTATGTACTGTGTTCATCACCAGAAAAGGTAGCACACCTGCATCTGGTGTAACAACTTGATGGGGGTTTCACACAATCAGACAGTAATGTTTATGCTACAAAAAAATACCTAGGTATGGCCAATAATCTGTGTGACACACACACACACACACACACACACACACACACACACACACACACACACACAGTTGACTGCAGTGAGAACAGAACTCCTATGAATAAGGGGCATGTTGAATCCATCCCTAGCCTTGCAGATAAGGCTTTTTAGACTTACTGGTCAATAGTTTTAGTTCTGTATGTTACCAGACTAATGTGCAGTGCATATCACACAACATTTGATATTAATGTCTGTAATCTAGGTGATATATGTGTGGAAAAAGTCCTGAGACATCAGGGTTGTAGTGCTTGGGGGAGGCAACACATGGCTATATTGTAAAATACAATATATTGTTAGGATCTTCATTTTGTTATGTTTCCACGTGTAATTTTATGTCATAGACAGGAAATGGACAGTAAACAGCAGTAATACATAATAATATTTACTTTTCCATAACATGGTGAGCAGCGGGTTTGCATAACAGTTTTCAAAGTGTTTGCGCATGCAAGATACACATGTTCAATACTTTCCATGTTTGGAAGGTAACTATTAGGTGAGTTAAGTTTGCAGACATGCATAGATGTAATGACCTGACATTTTTTTTTTGTCTTTATACACTGAGGAAATTTTTCTTTCACAGTGTGAAAGTCAAATCTAGGCATAAAGGACAAAACATTTTCTTCCACAGGGTTGATTTTACATTTTTTTCCACAGAAGAAGAGCTGCTCAGACATAGTCAGGAATCATACATAAATACAGCTGACATTTTGAGCTGTTACACATTGTTTGTGACCTGACAAGGTTATTGGATATAGATCCAGTTCTGTGTGTGTCTTAGTTAATAGTGAAGGTCATTCAAATCCAGAGAGCAGAAGTATAGTTACAGAAATATAATAGACAGTATACCCTCAGTCATACATCTGAAAACACAATAACAGTGTCTCATCCCTCAAACATATAATTCATATCAGCTTCACTATGTAAAGTGTTATAAGTGAGAGTTCATATAATGGGAAGTGGTCAACAGTAAAAATGTCTGGAACATTCTTGTATTAGACCCCAGAACCATGTATATGGCAGTCCTACACTTACAGCTATTGCTACAAGAATGTTGAAATAACACTTGTCTATTTTTCAGTTCATTGCTATAAACTGCACTGTACCAACAGTAAAAATAGGTTGCACACACTGGGACCATCTGTACTCCTGCCCTGCACTTATACCTGCTTCCACAGGACTAGTTACATGAAAGTTCCTAATTTCCTAATCATTCTTAAGGTCTCTATGTTAACCACCACACAACAAAGATTAGTGGGCTTGCACAGTGGCCAGCACAATTAATAGAATGTATCCATTTTCAATTATTGGCTGTCTGAGTCCTGTATGCAGGTGTTCAATGGTTGCAGCAGCTGGGGAACCCTGCTAGCCACTATGCAACACTGCACAATGCTGCTAAATGCACTCGAGTGATCAAATACAGAAATTGCAACAATGTATTGTTTTTGACCTTTGCCCTTTTACAGGAACACTGTTTGCAGGTATTCGTCAGTTCTGCCTGCTTTCTAGATGGCCCACTAGTCCAGTTTGTGCACTACCATGCTTCATGTAAAATAAGCACAGCCAATCCCAATATTCCTTTTTCTCCTCTTCCCATGATTGTGCTAAGTGGTACATTGCGCAAACACTGCCCCCCCCCTAAAAAAGAAAAAAAAAATGAAAACAAGGGACAAGTAGTTGAAATTAGGAAAAGCAATCTATGACACACACTCTAGAAAATGTTGGTATACATGAGATATTTCTATATAGGTCTGGATTTGAACTCTCACACCAGTGATCTTTCAGAACACAGGAAGGGTGCCTTATCCCTTTTTGCCAGACAAACATCTTTGCAGAAAGGAACTGAAATTATTCTGCATACAACCAACTGCAACATCATCTACAGTATATGAAACCATACAACTATTTGTACATTTATAATTTTTGGATGTAGTGCACTATGTGATCACACAACCAATTATGATTATTGCGTGCAAATATATAGCTTTGTTTTACCTCTCTCTCTGTTTATTGGCCATTCTTCTCTTCTCTGACCAGTAATCTGAGACATGCAGTCTGTAAGCCATTCTATATCATTGTCCTTAAAATGTGTGAGGATATTAAATGGCAATAATATCATATGCAATTGACAATCAATGAAAGGAAGGTTGGATGTTAATGAACAGAACCTGTGAATTGTGTGCTGTTTACTTACATTTCCAACCTTGCATCTAACATATTGTAAGTCTAACCTGACAAACCTGCTGGATGTAGGGCAGCCTGCAGTGCTCTTGTGTTTTTCTTCTCCCAACCAGTAATCTTTCACAGTTGTAATCCATAAGCAACAAACACTGAGGAAGTACCTGCACAATGTTTACATCTCCTACACGGAACCAAATATTTGGTATTCAGCAGTTCTAATGAGTTCATACCACCTGATTTGCATGTTCACCATGCTAACAGCCCTGAATCTACACCATAAAAAGGAAACCACAATGCTATGGAAACTGAAAGTGAGGAAACTGGTTTCTGTAGATAACACAGAAAAGAAGCTATTACTTTGTGATAGGTCTGTAAATAAGATTACTGAACTTAAGAAGGTATGCTTGCATTTTGTCAGCTAGATACTGCATATGCTGGAATGTAATTAAGAAAAATTCTGTAGCAAAGGCTTGTACATTTTTATCTGTATGCATTAATTAGAAATGCACTGATACCTTGGGCATGTTTGTCAGGGCATTTCACAGGTATACATGATTGGGAATACCTTAAAATGGAATGGTCTGTGTTAAATGTGTAGACATGTTTAAGGGGACAGTTCATTTGATAGCACTTTTACCATTTTAAAGATGGTTTGTTAGCAAAATGTGTCATTTGCCTGTTTTTTCGAGGTGGGGGAACAAAACTGTCTTTCTGTTATAGCACAAACAAGGGTATCTTGCTATTGTTACTGTCCTTTTTTGCATCAACCTGTTGTTCAAATTTGAAATCTGTAGACTGGTTTATATTTCTCCAGTGGGTAATACTGAAATGCTACCTTTTTGTTTTACATGGAAATTGTTATTTTGTAGTTCTGTGATACTTATGCATATTATCCTTCTGTTGCCTTTTAGGACACCTAGGACTATGCCACCCAGGTGGCTCAATCATTGAAGAACACCCTCCACTGATGCTGAAATTCAGGTCATTGTAAATGCTTTTAAGCAACATGGTGCCTTCCTGCTTGAAAGGGGATGAGCATATATGTCACACAGATTGCAGATTTGGAGGCATATTGTCACAGATGTTAATGCCGTGGGTGGCCACAGCAGGACACATGACCAGATCACTGACATGATCTCATCTGAATGGAGGAGAGCAGCTGCAGTGTGCTGTGATTGGATAGTTAGCAGGGTGGCCTGCTACACAGCCATCACTAACATCAAATGAAGAGCTCCTGTCCACTGTCAGGAATCCAAGAAAGTACAGAACAGTGTGTCCTTGACATTGGAGATACTGTTTCAGGGACACCAAGCATGTCACAGGAAGAGCTACCAGGTAGGCTTTTGTATCTTAATTGTTGAATACTGTTGTATAGTAAAACAATTTAATTTAATGCATTACTTCTGTTTCATAAGAACTTTTTTTTGGGGGGAGGTTGAAGATTGCTACAGTTAACAACACATCTGACTGATTAGCTTAGGTTGGAGCTGTCATCCAAGTTCTTGTTGAAAGTATAATTAATGGTCATACAAAAGGATAAAGTATTACCCCCTGTGTTACTGTTAATTGTGATAATGTTGGCCTTGACTTTAGCTTATCTTCTTCCAGGACCATCTGACATGCAGAGGATACCCTCATCTGCACATGGTAAGCCAAACACTTTTATGACAGTACTGATGAGCAATTCAAAAAAAATATTTTAGTGTGTGATATTGATGTCAGGACTGTTTTGTATATTGCTGTACTGTCTAATGTGGCAGCTCTGTTATTTTGTTAGCATATATTGGTGTATAGTAGTTTAGGTATTAATTTTTCCTGTATTTGTTGTGCATTATCACAGATGATCCTGACAGTGGAAGTGTGGGACTTTTACCACTTGACGTCAGACTATCAGCAGACTCTGATGAAGATAGTGTCCAAACAGAGGCACAGTTGGTGGGTATAGATGTTGAATCTGACACTGAGGTTGACGTACAGCCATCTCCTGAAATTCCATCAGACACAGCCAGTAGACCTATGCCTAACCATTCCGGTGAGCCCACAGATATTGGACAGGTGGAGGGTGAGGCAACTGATCAGGGAAGTTTGATTACTGCAGCTTCATTGCCTGTTGACTCTGGCCATAGCCAAAGTGTGGGCAAGGTGCCATGCAGGAAGATTGTTAGGTGTGCTGAGAAGAGGCCTACTGTCCATCCTCCATCTGATCCAGATGTCTCTTCCCGTGCAACTCAATAGATGTATAGAGCCATCATGGAGGCACAGGCACATTCCCATAGGTACTCCAGAGAAATGCTTATGGTTGTAGATGTGGCACAGGCTGACATGGGTGACTGTGTCCACTGTGTTGCCAATTTAATGGATAGGATGACTTACACTTTGGAATGACTAGTGTCTGTGACAGAATGTCTGCTGGGAGGGGGAGTGTATCCTTGTGTGTGTAGATCAGCCAGATTGTCCACTGTTAGCCAATGTGGCCATGCCCAATCATGCTCCCATAGTGGCAGTTCTTTCACTGCTCTGTCAATGGGTGATCTCTCCACATCCAG
Organism: Protopterus annectens; assembly: GCF_019279795.1. NCBI lineage: Eukaryota > Metazoa > Chordata > Ceratodontiformes > Protopteridae > Protopterus > Protopterus annectens. The sequence goes on from NC_056748.1 coordinate 227,389,099, forward strand.
ATGTGGCAGGTCATGGGTTCATGGTCCCAGGCATATTCATGAGGGGAGCTTGTCCAGCAGACATCAGTCACATTCAAGTAACAGCAGTGCATCTGACTATGGGCATGGACATGCCAGTGTGACTCCTGGCAGAGCCAGTTCTCATGGTCAGGGACAGCAATGATGAACCGCCACCTCTACCATGCACAGCTTACACCTGTCTTGACTTTCCAAGACACAGAGCAATGACAGAGCTTGGCTGTGTTCATGCAGAAACTCACATATGAATTTCACCTGGAGGACTCTTACAGACACAAACAAGAGTTGCATGGTTCAGTCATGCAGCTTGAAACTCATTTTGTCTCACTGGCCATTTGCTGATTTAACCAAATGTTTTCTTGCTTCTCTTTCTTGCTGACACACACTCATCAGCCTTTTGTATTAGCCTAGGCTCTCTCCCCCCCAACACTCTGTGCAAGTGATGATAACTGTGCCATATCCTTGTTTACTATCTTTTGGATTCAGGGATACATACGCTTTGTGTCTGATGCTCAGGGTGCATAGCTGATTTATTGCTTAATATATCTGCATTTGTGATGTTGAGCTGGTAATCGTACCTTTGACTTACATTGGTCTTAGAAAGTTGATAGAATCAACATTTTCCATCTTTGCTCATTCGATTCTCAGTTAGAGCGTCTTCTGTGTGGCGACATGCGCGAATGGGTGTTCCTTCATTGAAGGTTGTGCGTTAGGCCCAGCAAGCCAGCATGTAGAACTCTACTGCCAATCATTAGTGGACCAGAGTTCTGCTGTGGCGACCCCTAACTGGGAAAAGCCGAAAGACACAAACAAACATTGTTAATGATCTTGTGAGGGTTGTGAAGTCTGAAACTGCAATGTGTATCATTACTTTCTATCTCCTCTCTTTAATGACTTTCCAGTACAAATGCATGGTGCTAAACTGAAGCTATGCAGTAACCATCACTACTTTTGAGAGTTATGACTGTGTGATTCTTTGATGCCTGAGACCTACTACTCAATAATGGGCACATATAAGTCATATAAGTCTCTGCTGTCACATTTAAGGTCATTTCTGTAAAAACTCCCAGCTTTTACTTGCTTACACTACCAGCTAACAAACTGCAAGGTATGCCAGTCATTCGTACTATTACACAATACATTCCAGGTTCAACACTTACCTTTTAAATCCAGCAGTTGTAACAGTTTTAGTTATGGGCTGACTGTCAATGCAAGCATTACACAAAAAAAACATGGGGAGGTACAAGTTGTGAGAGTTGCCTGGCATCGATGTTACCATATGTACATGGCCCTTAGGTAGTGAGTGAGTGTACTATGTGTTGACTCTTATCCAATGAGGGCATATGGAACATACCTATGTCCTGCCTACACCTATAGCAGCTGATGGTTGCCCCTCTGACTCCTCACCTGCATGCAACTGTGGTGACCTTGGCATTGGTGGTGGGATGTGTGCTCTTTCCCCTTGCTGATCCTACTGAATCTGTTTTCTCAGGATGATGCTGTGTAGCATGGCACATACTGTGAATATTTCAGTACATGTATGTGGATTGTACTGCAGGGCTCCCCCAGATGTATCTAGGCACTGGAACCGCAACCTCAGCAGCCCAAACATATGCTCTATAATATTTTTGGTTTGAGCATGTGCCTAATTATGGCATTCTTCAGAGGGTGTGTGTGCATTTCTGATGGGTGTTATCAGCAATGGTTCCAGTGCATAATCTGCATCCTCCAGTAAATGACCATGTGGGATATTTCCCCAGTGAACATCTGATACAGATGGGAGTGTACCAGAATGTGAGTCATGCTAACTACCATGGTTGCCAGCAAAGTGATGCATTACGGCAATCCTAGAGAGCATACAAAGTCAATATCTACCATAGAATTTAACCTATTGCTGCAATTTTTATAATAAACTCCCTATTATCCGGGACTCAAGCAACTGGCACTCTCAAGCAACCAGCATTTGATTGCTATTCTGCACTGAACAGAAGAGGCTCCACTTTGCCATTTTTGGTTGGCTCATGTGCCAGTATACGAGCCAATCAAAAATTGCAAAGCATATCTCAAACAACCAGCACATACCCTTAACCAGCATCTACCAATCCTCATGGGTGCCGGTTAAGTAAGACTTTACTGTAGTATAAAGGGACCTAGGAAGCCTTGCACCTTAAATAGCAAGAGTATTTTGAGTCCTAGTGATTATAGGGTTTGGTGTATTACATGTTCTGAAAATAAGTAGAAACAATAGAATAAGGTTAGTAAGGGTGGATCCTGACTTATAGGTGCTATAATTGTCAAAAAATGTAAGTTACAAACAGTGATGTCTGTTGCCACAAGGAGTAGAACTTTGTTCTGATACATTAGAGGTTTGTAGGTTCTTAGCTTTAGTGAGCAGGCTGAAAGTCTATAAGACACTGAAAAGCCTGATGCCTTGTATCCCATATTGGAACTCGTGGGTGCTCACATAATCATCCATTTTCTTCTTGAATATGTAGATTTATGGACTGATTTTAACTGACAGAGGTAACAATCTACAGGCATGTTAGTATGAGATATGACACTATCATGTTTCATGTTCTGAAGGAAATTAATTTTTACTGAAGCTGAATGTTCTTTGGTGTTCTGGTCACCAGGATGCATGATTAGTAAAAGATTTCAAAAAGTAAGGGATCTTCTAATGTTCTTTCTCTGATATAGGTCACCTCTAAGAAGATGATAAGATGCAAACAGGACAGGAGAGGAGACGGGAAGACCTGAGTATGCTACAGGAATGGGTGCAGTATTATGTAAGTGGTCTGATAGGTACTGTATACAATGGGAGAATTATCTCCCTCATACAGCCTCAACCCCACATAGGAGCAAATGGGTGACTCCATATGCTTTGAGAACTGCAGTAGCTATGATCATTAAACATAAGGTCATCATAAACAGTGACTCATAGGTTTTCAGAGTTTTGTCAAATCTTAATTGTCATCTACAAGCATTATAAAAGTTTGTGGGGGATTTTTGCCAAATGCCAAAATGCTGCCTATTTGGCATTGAATGCAAGATCATTTCTACTCTACCACTTGTCCGTAATGTTAAATGCCAGTTTGAAGGAAGGCAGTCCTAAGGAGAGTGTGTTCAGTTTTGCAGCAGTCTGTGTATCTGGTTAGCCAGGACCGCAAAAGAAAAAGAGAAAAAAAAGAATGCCTCCTGAGGACTCCAGCGATGTTATGTGTAGTAGCCCAACGAGTGATGATTTACTGGTCAGAAGAAAAGGAAAGATATATGTATCATGATCATTCTGCAGGAGAAATAGGTTAGTATTCACAGTATTAAAATGAATGCACAATAGTATGTAAATGAGTCCCATAATGCTAGTTAGAGTCACCATATATACAAATGATGAACTCAAACATGGTGGAGCAATTTAGAGACAAATAAATCCAAAGCTAAGAGCTGCATTGCTCTTCTATTCAGAAAACCTGGATTTCTCACCATAAAAGAGCTTTGCTTGCACTATTTTTCTATGAATAGCATTTATCTTGGTTGAACAGCAAATGCTAGTGTCCACTCTCAAAGCCAATGCCCACAATGCTGTGTGACATCGGTCTCTTCATTGCTGATGGGTTAGCTAGTGACTAACATACCATCATCTCCACAACCAAGACACTGTCAACTGCTACCATGTGAATAGAGGTACCATATGGAAGTTAGTAGATGTGTTGCCCACACATGGAATCAAGTGAGATGTGAAGACTGATTCTCCTAGTTAAGACAAAGATTTGTATCACATGTAACCATACTTGCTTTGAGGAACCTTTTGGTATCTGACAGGGTACACATTTGAGGTTTTTCAAACATCAGACTTTCAGATCCCACACCAGCTCCTTGAGATAATGCTGCAGCACATGGAGGAGTATAAATGCTTTCCATATACAACAGCCAAGAGAACCACTACTATGTGGACATTTTACAACATAGCTCATTTCCCAGATGTTTTGAAGGCCACTGATCACACTCACAATGCCATCAAGGTCCAAACCACTCCACATAGCATTGAGCACATCAACAAGAAGGGAATCCAATCCTCAAAACTGCCAGGAGGTAAATGCATAGGGTATTATATAGAATGTGTCTGTGTGCCACACAGGCAGTTTTCATGAATCCCACATCTGGCATGTATACAATCTCAGGGCTATATCTACTTAAAAAGTGCACACACTACCAGGCACAAAAGACGAGGATATTTTGTCCCCTTTTAAGTAAGCAGGAGACCATATATAATTATGCTAGATTTTGCAAGGGACATTGGATATGCCTTGGAAATGTGGAATATGGTATGATTCGATCTGGAGCTCACAGATCATGGCTGAGATTGTATACAACACTATGCAATCACATGCATGGAATGCTGTTAAATGTTCCCACTCTGTGGACATATCTGGTGGCATACTTCAGTACTCTGCTGAGACCTGCAGCCACTTACTTCTGCTATGTGCCATGTTGCACAATATGGTAGTATGTAAACAGCTACAGTGATAGAACATCACAGTACTGCCTGACAGAGACTAGGATGATATTAGACAGCAGTGGATGAGGAGTGAGAAGCAGAGTTTTAGGAGAAACTGACTGCACTGCTACCTTATGCAAGGCATAAGAATGCACAGCTATTTGTCACACTGGCAAAAGGTGATATTTGGTCCACAACTATGAGCCATAATAAAGACAGTGCATGATAAAAGTTGATTCATGCATTAATATACTCAGGCTATGCATTATAATGCTGTGAATGGCCAAGATATGCATCAAACACTACCATACCCACAAAGGTCAGACAGATGAGTAGGACATGGCCATCATCATTTGCACCTGTCATGTAGGACAAAATGTCAGGTGAGAGCAATTCTATCATACAGGCAAGGGCCATGGGGATGGATGCAGTAGTCATTCAGATGAATATCAGGTTGGGAGGAGTCAGGAATTCTATCCACCTGTGTTGGCATGGAGGTTCCATGTCATGAACTTTGGCCAGGTGTACTATCTGCTCTTGCAATGTCAGGACTGAATATAATATATAACTGCTTCAGTATCTGTCTTCTGCTCAGGTCCTTAGTTCCTATCTACTCACCATTGCCTGGCAGTATCTCTATCCTCTACTTTTATATCTGTCTCAATCCATACCATCCTTACCACTCTGTCATATTCACCATACTATTCTCACCTCTCTACCATTCCCTACCTTTACTAAAGCTATAAACTGTCCCACTGCCTTAACTGCAGTTGTCTGCCTCTTGCCCCTCCTACCTTTAGCTACTCTTCCCCTTTTTGACCTCCCCTTCCCTTCTTACTCTTTTGAACTCCCATAAATACCCTGGGTTTAGTGGGGGCACTTCCTTTAGGACTTGGGATAGTCCCTGGCTGCTGTCTGCTCCTTGCCCAGCGTCTACCTCTGTGGTGTGTAATTTATTTTTTTTTTAACTTGTCTGTTGCTCATCATACTGAATGTTGCTTTCATTGTTTTATTTTTCATATATCTGATCAGTGCGCCTAAAAACTCTACTGGTCCTGTTGCTGCTACGATCGTTTTTCAAGCCTGTTTTGTTAAATAGTGTACTTTCTTAGCAGTTTTATTTTGGTCGTTTGACTGTGGATTAACATTGGTTTGGCGTATTTTTAGTTACGCCATTAAACAGCTCACAATGTTTACTTGTGCCCTTAGGGCTTACTGCAAATGAATGTAGTTTAAGACTTGATGTGTCTATTTCATGCCTTTTAAAGACGCCCAGAATGTATGCTTATGTTCTAAGGGTATACTGTAACTTTAATCATCCTTTGAAGTTAAATTCTACAAGGCGTCATATTCGCGCCTTTTTAATAAGCCCAGAATTTATGCTTATGCCCTTAGGCAATACTGTACGTGAATCACACTTATTGTTTGAGATTAAAAGCTGCGTGTATCATGGTTAAGGTTAAATAACAGATAAGGCATCTATTTTGCACCTTTTTAGCCCATAGTGTATACTTGCAGCAGAGTAGTAGACCTATAGTTAGCCACACACCAATTAATCGGGTTGCTAATGAACCAATAGATCCTTATCTGACTAGGGCCACTGCCACCACGAAACACTCAGGGGTTCTATTAGGCTATGCAAGCTAAATGAGCTCCTAGCTACGTTTTTTTCACTGTGTGAATCTTTTGTAGCACTAGAGCTTTTGCCGCTGGAAGAATAGTAAGTTGATATCGGCGATATCTCCAATACCCCAACTCACAGGGATTTCTCTGTGTGTGAATGCTTTTTTACAGAATACTTATAGAAAAATGAGATTTATGCAACCCCTCCTAAGAGCTTAACCATTCCTTCGATATATTTTAAAATTGTTAACTTTACTGTTAAAAGACACTAAACGGCTGCAAAACTACACTACCTATAAGTGTGCCCATTCTTTACTGGGCACCCAACATGTAATAAAGGTTGATAAAGCGCCACCTAAGTGCCTACCCTTACCAGTGGATATATTTACAAATCTAACTCCACTGTGGAAGATAGGAAATGGCTTTATAAAATACACCTTCCCTGAGAGTGCCGGTTCTTTACTGAACATTAAAAGTGGTTAAAGGTTTATTATAGTGCCACCCAAGTGCTTTTCCTTACCAGAGGGTCATTTAGATATAACTAAGTCCTCAGTTAAAAGCCAGGAATCGGCTTTAATTGAACTCCATTTCTGAGCATGACAGTTCTTTATCAAACAATTAATACAGAATAAGGCTACTGCAATGCCACCTAAGTGCATACCCTTATCAGGGGGATATTTCACATTTTCACACCCTCTATTAAAAGCCAGTAAATGGCTCTTAAAGATACAACATCCATATAGAGAATAATAAAGGGCCAGGGCTAAATGTACCCCCCTCCAACAGTGCTAACAAAAGGGGCTGATAACTATTGTTTTATAGTGTCTTATATTGCTGCTGGCAAAGTCTTTATTTGTATTTACAAACTCTGATTCAATTAGTTTTACTGTTGCTGTTAAGTAGAACAGAATTGTTTTTGTAACTGCTTTCTATATTTACTGGCTGATAACTATTGTTTTATAGTGTCTTATATTGCTGCTGGCAAAGTCCTTATTTGTATTTACAAACTCTGACTTAATTAGTTTCACTGCTGCTGTTAAGTAGAACAGAAGTGTTTTTTAACTGTTTTCTATATTTATACTGTTATAAAAAAGGGCCACACAACTGCTGCATCATAGAATCTTGCATTGCTGCTACCAAAGATTTAATATGTATTACTGCTAACCAGATCTAATGTCCCTGTGAATGACTGCTAATTTAATTATGCTTAGGGTTTTGGAAATGTACATTGGATACTGCAATAATTGTCTCAGGGTTTGATTAGTGTTATTCTGAGTAATTATACCTTGCCTTATGTTATCTTTGTCTCTTATCTTCTATCTTGTCTCTCTTGCCTCCCAAAGTTACTCTACTCATCCTGGGCTTCCAGTGCTAGTCAGCAGGAAGCTAAAGAACCCTCTCCAAATATCGGCGTGTCACCTCATTGCATAACAATCCTACAATCCCTCTTTCAAGGAAAGCAGTAAAGTAGGTCTGCTGAATAATTCCAACAAGAAAGACTTTCTATTGACTATACCACTAACATAAATGTTACAGCCAGTTCTGAGCTAGGACAGCCAGCAGCCTCTGCTCCCCCTTCTTCTCTAACTTCAATATCTCACTCCTCCTACCTGCATAGATACCCCCCCTATGTTTTCTTACTTTACTACTGCAGTCTACCAATTTTACTCCCTCTCAAACAAGCCTGCAATACTTGAACTGTCCACTAGATGGCACCGTAATTCCAGGCATAATCTCCACTTACCCTTTTTCTCATGATCAACTACTTACCTCAATTTCTTAAACTTCAGTAATCCCCAAAGTGTTATTTAGCCCTCTCTCTTGTTTTTCCCTTCATTTCTACTGTCCACAGACACCTTTCTAGTCCTCTCTCTTTTTTTCTTTCCCCTCCATATCTACAGACTACAGACACCTTTCTAGCCCCTATTCTATTCCAACCTACCACCAGACTTAGCCTAGCTGATTGTTTTTTATTAACTGCTTCAGTATCTGTTTCTACCCACTCCGTTTGCCCTGCGGGCTCACTCCTCTCCCCTCCCTACCCCCATTTCCCACACACCCCCAGGGGTCCTACCTTTACACTCTCTAACCACACCCCTTCCTCTTCCCATTACTCTCTAACCACACCTCTTCCTCTTCCCATTACTCTCTAAACATACCTCATGCTCTTACCGTTTCTCTTCAAACACACTCTTCCCACTACCTTTACTCTTTAAACACTCTCCAGTTACTCAACTGCACTAATATCAACCTCTCACTACTCTCCTCTTATCACGCCACACCCTACTCCCTTCTTTCATCTCCACCCAGTAAATTTCTTTCTTCTACCTACATAGAATCTATATCTATTCATATAATGAATAAACAACCCTTCTCATCTTTTATCCCACTCGTATTCACACTCTCACTACTACCTCCTTTAATCCTCACCCATCTATTCACCTCCTTTGAAAACCCACTAGGCCCATACCTAAACTACCCCAAGAAAGAATCCAACTCTCCAAACTCCCCTTTCCACTTTATACATGCTAATATAACATCCTCTTCTAACTACATACTTCCTAAATACCATAGAACACTACACAGAAAATACAATCTAAACCCCAGGAAAGGTCTAACTCTATACAGCAGAGTCCCCAACCCAAACTATCTAGGCCTACTACTCTCTTTAAAGGATGGTGACATCCACCCTAACCCAGGCCCTCCAACAACTCCTATCTCTCTCCTCAACCTCAAAGAATCACCTACTCAAGCCCTGTCTAAACCATCAAACTCTCTTTTAAGTGCTCATCTTAATATACGTAGCATAAACAATAAAGTAACTCAACTCCAAGCTCTAACTGAACTCTACTTCTTTGATATTCTTTTTAACAGAAACTTGGTTATAACCTGTAACCAAAGACAATGAAATCATCCCACCTGGATATAATATCCTGAGACTAGACCGAATATCCAAGAAAGGTGGAGGGGTTGCTATCCTATATAAATCTAGCTTACAATTAACCACTCATAACTGTAAACCACCTTTAGACTTCAATGCAGAAATTCTTATCTTCAAACTGCAGGTTAACAATTCCAAATCCATCTATATTATCTCTATATATCTACCTCCTGGTAACAACACTGCCACCATGGAAAGCATACTTTGCTGGCTTTCACAAAACCTGCCTCAAGAAACCACAATCCTAGGCGACGCAAACATTTACTGGACCTGCTTCTGCAGCAACCTCCCCACAAACCATATTAACCTATATGGGTATTCCCAAACCATTACCTCTCCTACCAGGATAAATAAATCTAACAAGAAATCAAGCTTATTAGACTGGATTCTCATAAACCATCATCCTCACATTTATGACTCAGGAACCCTCCCTGATGATTTAAGTGACCACTCTCTTACCTATATCATCAGACATAAAAATCAAGTTTCCCATTCCAACATCTGTCAAAAATATCAGATGTAAAAAGTACTTTAACCCTGAACTTTTCCAGATGGAACTAAGAGCATGCAACTGGTCCCCCTTGCAAAACCTCCCATTAGATGAAGCCGTTAGTTACTTTAACTCCAACTTCCTTGCCATTTTCAACCACCATGCCCCAACCAGATTAATTAGAATTAAAACCAAATCTGCTCCATGGCTTTCAAAAGAAACCAAACATAAAATAAATCTTAGTAACAAACTTTTGGCAAAATGGAGGAAGACAAAAAACCCTATAGACCAACTAACATTTAGACAGCTAAGAATTGAAACCAAGAAAGCTATAATATCTGATCAAATAAACTACTACCTGGGATTCAACAAGCTAATCAAAACAAGCTGCAAAAATTTTGGACTAGCATTAACCAACTACTCCATCCAGGGCAATCCACTACTCCAAACCCTCAAAACACTGACCACAAAAAAACAATGAATACAGCTAACGCTTTTAATACCTTTTTTACTGATGCTATACAAACACTAGCTAGTCAACTATCACCAAACAACTTCACTCTACCTTCCTATAAATCAACCTCATCCCCTACTTTTCATATTCAACCTGTCCCAACAACATATATCCTAACCCTTCTACAGAAACTAAAACCATGCTCACCCTCAGCAGACCAACTACCCACTGAATTCCTACAACAATCCGCCAAAGCTATTGCTTATCCCATTTCTATCCTGATCAATAGAACTATTACCGAAAGTCATATCCCCAGTTTATGGAAAATTTCCCATATTATCCCCCTCCATAAAGGAGGACAATCCACTGAACTCTCCAACTACCGCCCCATTGCCCTCCTCTCTCCTTTGGCAAAGATCATGGAGAAATGTATTCACAGACAATTACTTGACCACCTTACACAAAATAACTTACTATCCAACTGTCAACATGGTTTCAGACCATCACATAGCACTACTACTGCCCTTCTTTCCTTCACAGATTGTATCAACAAAAACCGCAATCTAAACAAGCTATCTTCAGCACTATTTATTGACTGGTCTAAAGCTTTTGACATGGTAAATCACCAAATTCTCATCAAAATACTGAAATCCCTGTCACTAGATACATCTTCTATAAAGTGGTTCCAGTCCTACCTTGATAAAAGACAACAGGCCGTACTATGGCACAAGTCTCTCTCAACTCAAAGGGGTTGGGAGGGTGGCCTAATGGTTAAGGTGTTTGCCTTACAAACACAAAGTACAAGGTTTGAATCTCACAAGGGATAATTGGCTTGGCTTAAAATGGCTCATAAGGGCAGTTAGTACTAACTATCTATACAATGAAATGAACTCACCTGTCCGTCAACATTGGTGTCCCTCAAGGGTCCATCCTAGGACCTCTACTTTTTTCCGTATTTATTAATGACCTTCACCTTGCCATCCCCCAAGCCACATGTATACAATATGCAGATGACTCCACACTGATATGCTCAGCCCCCTCCTCTTCTGAACGTTTCTATCTTACCCAACAAGTATTTAACACAGTTGAGCAATGGTTCACACATAGATGCCTTCTCCTAAACCCCAAAAAGACTAAACTCCTCCTCTTCTCTCCTACTAAGAAGTCTCCTCTCTGGATTTCTCAGTTAACTCTACCAACAAAACTATTATATCCCCAGAACCAACCACAAAGCTATTGGGTATCACCATTGACAACAATCTGAACTTTGATATCCATATTAACAATACTATCAAAACTGTCATCAGAAAACTAGGCTCTCTCTATAGGGTAAAATCCTTCCTCTTACCTTCAGCTAAAACCACTATAGCACACACTCATCTAATCTCATCTCTTCTTTATGCCTCACCCATTTTTACTAACCTATCTAAAAATAATCTTAACAAATTGGAAATGTGCTACAATAACATTAACAGATTTGCTACAGGCAACCCATTTAGAACCCACCATTGCATTAATTTAAAGCAGCTGGGATGGCTTGAACTACAAAATCTGATTAAATTCCATCAACTATCTATAGCCCACAACACTCTTTACAAACCTTCCAAAACTCCTATTCTATCCACACTCATCACTCCCTATAAAAACCTGAAATCCTTAAGGTCTTCTCAGAGACTTCTAGTACATACCACTAAACATAAACAACAAGGCTGGTGATTCCCTCTTTTCTAATATTGTTGGAAAAGCCTGGAATCTCCTCCCCAGTGAACTCTCCTCACTTCCCTCAGTATCCTGCTTCAAAAACAAATTGAAAGTGTTCCTCAGAACTCACTGGTTATGCCCCTGTACTAACCCTGACTAGATATGAACTCTCCTCACTTCCCTCAGTATCATGCTTCAAAAACAAATTGAAAGTGTTCCTCAGAACAAAGTGGTTATGCCCCTGTACTAAGCCTGACTAGTTATGTATCTCTTAATACTTTGCTCTTCCTACCCCTTCTACTCATTAACTGTAAGTCCTTCCTTATTAACCATTATACTATCTATCTCTAGAATATCTTGATTGTACTAACATGCTATGTTATGCCTGTATTCTGCACTGCTAAATTTACTGTGATAACCTGTAATATGTTTTGTAAATAGGATTTTTTTTTGTTTTGTTTAATGTTTCCTTATTTGTTATTGTGTTAATTTCATTGTTCTTGGAGCTTATCTCCCCGGGCCTCTACTAAAAATGGACATGTATCCAGTTAGACTAACCCGGTCAGCAAATGTAAAATAAAATAAAATAAATAAATAAACTTTTGCAAGAAGAATAGCATAGCACATTTGGAGCATGTATAAACTACAAAGTGTGTAGCCATATGTTAAGAACCAATAGATGAATGTATTCTACTGTGAAACTGCATCAATGACTCCAAGAAGGGCCATGGCTATGCAAGGCACTTATGTTGGCCAACAGGGGATAGAAATAGAGTAGAACTGGAGATACTAGATTGGCAGTCCTAGTGAGACACCACAAAGGTTGAACCAGATAAGTGTCATCAGCTGCTACCAAGAAACATGCTACAATCAGTTATGGCAGTTGTCATGGCCAGGGTAATCATGATGCAATGTTAGGAAAAGTGTGTGCCAGCTGTATAAACCCATCCTTGTTACCACCGTTTACACATCTAGACCCTTACTTGATCATAGCTGCTATGATCTGCTGAATGACAATGGAGAATATTTCCCACATGCTCTTTGTATGCACTAGTGGATGCCATATATGCTACCAATTTCCTGAGCAGCCATTTTTGCTCCAAGCCTTATATGCCATATCACTCTGCAGTTGGTATGCTTCCTTAAGCAGGCAATGCAGCATGTTCACCATTCTCTACCACTAATTTATATAATGGGTTTTTTGCTTAGGTCATTGGCAAGCACATCCACAGATTGACATCAGATGTGGTATTCAGGTCAGGGAAAGGCCTGGAGATGTGGTGGTGCTGTGCACCCATATGCATCCCCCCTATGGTTGGTGCATACACAACAGAAGCAATGGTGCTGATGGATGTCATCCATGGTGGTAACTTCTCTGTATCCTAGGTGGGGCTGTCACTGTCAGGATGTTCAGATCTAAACACATGTAATGTCAGAGGATCAGTCTGCCTCTCCACCATTATGTCTTATATTGTTGATGTATGCGTGCCCACTCTAATGTTAGCATTACTGACAGTGCCACTGTATCAACTGACTCTGTCATGGGCATGTTGCCATCTTCATTAATGACAGGTGATCTACTAATATCAAGCATGTGCTGTGCTGTTGTGTTGGATCCAACATCAGGTTAGCCTGGGAAAGTATAAAAATAACATACCTGTGGTTCTGGAACATATGCCTCACTCCCACAACTCATGGTATGCATACACACCGACACACACAGACACAGACACACATATGTACTGCTTCTGGTCAACTATCTGAGTAGCATTTGGGTACATGCATACCTTGTGGTGCACACTAGCACATTTATAACTCTGATATACCTGTTTAGTGGATCTGCATGTTTTCTGCTCCATAACCTCTTCTCAAAAGGGTCAGTGCACAACTTGAAATGCACTTGTTATTGCTGACCTAGTGCATCCTAAATACACTCGGGCAGTTGTCGCCATCCCAGATCCTACATCCAATCCACTGCCAGATATGAGGGTTCACTAACTTAACCCAGACAGGGTGATAAGGAATTCTTCCACCTATATAACTCACTTGTCTGTTAGAAGTCCAGCTCTTGTGGTGGACATGTCCATTTCAATGTCTGGTGCCCTGGTCTTGGTAGACAATATCATATCAATGATCCTGCAAAGCACCTGCTCTGCTTTCCTTTTCTAGCCACTCACTGCATTGTGGTCCTGCACCACTTCATGACATACCTGGTTCTTTTTCCAGGATGCACATGTCACATTTGTGTAATATCTGCTGTAACACCTCTGCCTCCTGAGATGAACCTTACCAGCTGATGTTACTCTCTTGGATCCATGACAGGGCATGTACCCTCTGGATTACACATGTTGGTCAGTGTGTATGGGCATGACTGTCCTTGGCAGTTAGTGCAGAGGAATAAAGTTCTGACTTGTCAATAAACTGAGTCCTGTGCTGAAGGTACATGGTTTGAAAGTTTCTGCTTCATTTGTCTGTTGTGTGACCTTGAGCAAGTTGCTTAACCAGACAGTGCTTTTAGGCAAGTTGATATTTGGGTTAGGCTTTTTAATGGTCTCCTAGACTATATGCCTTGTAACTACCATGGCCCTATGCATCAACTCTGTCTCCCCTCCATTTGGAGGCCACAGAGCTCCCCAGTACTATATTGTGACCATTCCCACCCTCCCCAATACTAACAGCAGCAATAGGCAAGCTCTCACTGCCCACCTTCTCATAGCAGTGTGCTGACAGTAAAAACTGGCCTACATATCCTATACTTCTTACCTTTCTTTTTACATATAGATATGTCTTGACCTATGTTTAAGGGCCATTGTTTCCCCAGAGTATGTCTTGCAAACTGTGCACGTATGGCACAGTACAGCTGCCAATGAAACATTTAGATATTTCATGCCACTGTGATATGTTCCATTCGTTGCTGAAACCCTCAGCTGGACATTTACCTTTCATACCCTTAGTCTTTGTTTTCTGTCATGGTAAGCCCCTCCCAAGCTAAACATTTACCTATCGTACCATTGTACAATATTACCTCATCCAATCTAAAGTTGCTTATATGTCCCTGTTGCTGTAATGCATCTCGGGTTATCAGTGTAGAGCAAAAGTACAATGCTAGATGTCTTGTCTTCTTCTACAATGTCTGTCTCACAGTATAAAGTCTTCACTGAATTCCTACTCCTGACTTAGTCATCTTAACACAGTCTTATGCAATATGACAATTACACTTTTTTATCATGCTAAAATGGGTCTTATGGCATAATTATTATGATACTAAGGTAACTTAGCACAATTGTCTCTAAAGCTCTGCCATAGAGCTCAGGCAATTTTTGACCATCTACAGGCTAACAAGACATGTGCATGCTATACTTTTGTACTGAGACTGTGAAGCTCATTGAACTATGATTCTGTGCTACTGATTCTTTTGCTAGCATGCCATTGCTGTGCAATGATGTTCAAAATGTGTGCCAATGCCCATGTAGCTACCATTTTATTCCTCCTGAAGTCCTGTAGAGTGGATATAGCCTTTTCCAATGCTAAGTTCAGCAAGGCTCCCCCTAGGTACAGTCAGGAAAGAAGATCTTTTTGTTTCTTCTACACAGGGTCTATCAAGAGGTGCCTACAGAGACATTATAATGGCTGATTACACAAAGTGAATTGCTGGCATCATCTTGTTAGGACAGTCATTGAAGCTATTGGCGTAACCCATTCAGGTGATTAGCACAGACATTGCTAAAATGACCTGCAGTAGCAGCATCCTTGTATGTTCCTCCAGTAGGAGGAAGAAGAAGATAAGGACAGTATGTCAATTATTTATAATATGAACTGTATACATTTTCTTGTTGGCTATTGTATGCTTATTTCCTTGCCTTCTTTTGAGAGCACCAGAGGACATTGATTTGTCCCTATTTTCTTTTACAGGAAAAAGAGTTCTAAGGATTAGTCCAGATAAAATCCCTCAAGCTAGCAGATCTAGGAAACTCTCTCTGATGCCCTCCTTGTGGAAAATAAATAAAGACGCCTTCTTAAAATTTCATGTAGTTTATTCAGTTAACTGCTAACTGAATGCACAAAATTCTGAAATAAAATATGTATATATAAATATTCCCCTTTGGCTTGTACTGTGCATCTGCAAGAAATCATGTCACTTTCACATAGTAAAACCAGAAAGCTATCTATCTTATAGTAGATGTCGACACTAGACTAGAGTTTTAAATTACAACCCCTGCAAACTGCAACCATTTGAAATATTGGGACCCGAGAATGAGTCCCAGAACACAGAGACTGAATGGCTAAAAAACAGACTTACATATACTAAAATCATGATGACATTTTCCAGAAATATTCCCTTTTCTCCAAGGTATGGCAATCTAGGAGATGGTATACATATGTTTGATGGGGGTATGGGGGTGCTTGCCCCACATTAGAGGTACAGTGAACTTGCCCCCTGCTTTGGTCTTTTTTTCGATGTGTCAGCACTTGGCATTTTGGGTGCCAACGTTTTAATAGAGAGCTAATATAACCACTGGTTTGGCGGTGAGACATAAAATAAACACTAGTACATTGTCTTTACAGATTAGAACCTAGAGACCTGGAGAAAAAAATTAAAGTGCATAGCCAAAATGATACCTAACTAGGCAGTGGTTGTCAGAACTAAAAAAAACCCTTTGATACCAAGACTTGCTAGACAACATGGATGAGGTAAAAGGCCCAATATACAATAATCTCAGCAGTTACCATGGATTATACTGCAGGAAGACCAGCCCAACTTCAGTATCTGCGGCCTCATCTCTTGATATTGGCTCCCTATAGAAATGTTGGCACTTGTTATGCCAAGTGTCATCACACACCTTCCCTGAACTTATATATGCCATCTGCAAGATCGCTATACTTCAGAGATAAAAATTCTTGCAATTAGCCATCTCAGACTTGGTATGCAGAAATCCAGTTTTACGGCCATTCAGTCTCCATATTTCAGAATTCACTGAAGCAGGTTCTGACATTTCAAACAGCTAAAAATGTTAAGCTGGTAAAACAAGTCCATGAAGTAAACCAGGTTTGTAGACTCACATGAGCGGATAGCACGATATGGGTAATGATCAGAGTTCTGATGGAGCTCCAAAGCAAAATAAAAAAAAATATGCATAATACAAAAAACAGAACTCCTAAAAATCAGAACTAATATAGGTTACTTGCAGATCCCTTAAAGATGGCATCCCAGAAAATGCAACATTTAAAATTATAATAATAAAGCTATTTCAACAGACACTCAATCATATGTCGTTTTCTCATGCCAATACACTTAAAAAAGCATTTTTTTCCAGGTGTAAAACCTTAAAGAACAGCAGGTACATTATATTTCAGGCATTTTCGATGTAAAACAGATTCACTTGCTAAAAGAAAAAGAAAGAAAGAAATGTTCATGTACTTTAAACTGCAGTTATCCCCTAACACATGATCAGAAAGAAAGGTAGTCCAACAGATATTATACTTAGTTGGGGTTTTTTTGTTTGTTTGTTTTTTTTTTTTTTTTTATGTTACCTACTAAACAGAGTCAAAATACTTTTTCCTCTCTCCAAGCAGGGCATAGTGGACAATTTTTATCAGCTTTTTAGGAAGGTCTCTGATACAATGCATAACACCGTGAAGTGGAGAGAACTATGACTACAGTAGCTAAAACAAATTACCCAGCAATGGATTATCAGTCACCCTAAATTAGAAGGGCCTGAATATATGTTTAATATTTCACAAATTTGAAATACCCATTATAAAGTTTTCATTCCACTACATATATTTCTAAGAAACAGTTGATTAATTTGTCTCCATATTTCCTCTAGTGCAAAATGTGGAATGCGACAGCAGTATATGTCAGCCTAGAGATGACATCATTAAATGTGCTACTCTGGAATGCAAAAATACTAAAAAAGAAAGTCATTTTTGCCACTTTATCAATGTTCAGCTGAGCTGCTCTGGAATTACCATTATTACACAAATAACTAAATTTGTCACTGTGTGAATGCATTAACAACCTTCCACTGCAGAATGCAGTAATATTCCCTTTGTTACGTCTCAAACCCCCTATAATTTAATATCTTTAGTATGCTATTTGTGGCTTATGGGAAAAGCAAGACAAGCTTAAAGTGCCAGAATTTCACAACTTTATAGCACAGATTAGATAACAGAATGTAAATGAGTGTAATAGACAATGGCATCACATAAGATATTGGTTACTGAGTATTTTTCTACTCCACGCCATTTTGTATATTGAAAAGTAATAGGAAATACCATGTCTGCATTTTCATCTGGAACATTTAATAGTGTTCATTTGTTCATCTGGTGCTACTTTTATTTTCATTTGCTTTTTTTTTTGTTTTGTTTTTTTTTTTTAATGTAGTTGGCTGTTTTTACATTGCTAGAGTTTGCAATTAACAAGCATGATTGACAATTGCTGAAACATTTCCAGCTGCTAAGAAGCTTTAGTTCTAAACTTGGTGTGCAGGCAGGAAGTCCCCTGTGTTGCAGTCTTTATATTTGTTTTATAACGGGAAAGAGTAGTGGAAGCTAGGTTAAGAAGGGAGGTGATGATTAGTGATCAGCAGTATGGCTTCATGCCAGGAAAGAGCACTACAGATGCGATGTTTGCTCTGAGACTGTTGATGGAGAAGTACAGAGAAGATCAGAAGGAGTTGCATTGTGTCTTTGTGGACTTAGAGAAAGCATATGACAGGGTGCCTACAGAGGAATTGTGGTATTGTATGAGGAAGTCGGGAATGTCAGAGAAGTATGTAAGAGTGGTACAGGATATGTACGAGGGTAGTGTGACAGCGGTGAGGTCTGCGGTGGGAGTGACGGATGCATTTAAGGTGAAGGTGGGATTACATCAAGGATCAGCTCTGAGCCCTTTCTTATTTGCAATGGTGATGGACAGGTTGACAGATGAGATCAGACAGGAGTCCCTGTGGGCTATGATGTTTGCAGATGACATTGTGATCTGTAGTGAGAGTAGGGAACAGGTGGAGGAGACCCTGGAGAGGTGGAGATATGCTCTAGAGAGAAGAGGAATGAAGGTCAGCAGAACTAAGACAGAATATATGCGTGTGAATGAGAGGGAGGATAGAGGAATGGTGAGGATGCAGGGAGTAGAGTTGGCGAAGGTGAATGAGTTTAAATACTTGGGATCAACAGTTCAGAGTAATGGTGAGTGTGGAAGAGAGGTGAAGAAGAGAGTACAGGTAGGATGGAGTGGGTGGAGAAGAGTGTCAGGAGTGATTTGTGACAGACGAGTACCAGTAAAAGTGAAAGGGAAGGTCTACAAGAGGGTAGTGAGACCAGCTATGTTATATGGGTTGGAGATAGTGGCATTGACAAAAAGGCAGGAGTCAGAGATAGAGGTGGCAGAGTTAAAGATGTTAAGATTTGCACTGGATGTGACAAGGGTGGACAGGGTTAGGAATATGTATATTAGAGGGTCAGTCCAGGTTGGAAGGTTTAGAGACAAAGCCAGAGAGTCAAGATTACATTGGTTTGGACATGTGCTGAGGACGGATGCAGAGTAAATTGGGAAAAAGATGCTAAGGATGAAGCTGCTGGGTAACTGGAAAAGAAGAAAGCCTAAGATAAGGTTTATGGATGTGTTGAGAGAGGACATGCAGGTGGTTGATGTGACAGAGCAGGATGCAGAGGACAGGAAGAAATGGAAACAGATGATCTGCTGTGGCGACCCCTAACGGGAGCAGCTGAAAGAAGAAGAAGAATATATTTATGGGTGAATTATTTATACCATTTCCACAGACAACACAGTGTGAAAATGGGTAGTCTTGATTTTTGTTTGTGTTGAGGATGAGGTTTGTTCTTTGCTTACGTGAGTGAAAGGAGATGATGCGTGTCTATAATTTATTTTTAGTTATTCATGTGTGGTGCAGTTCAGGCTTACCAACTGATTTAGGCAGAATAATGATAATATTGTGTGACACTGGCAAGGTGGAGTTAAATGTTATCCTGCCCTTTAATCAGTCAAGATATACATGCGTAGTGTATGCGTGAATGCATGTGTGCTTTTGTGAGTGTGTGTGTGTGTGTGTGCATGTGTGTGTGTGTGTGTGTGTGTGTGTGTGTGTGTGTGTCTATAAAGAAGTGATTGATTATAAGAACACTGATAGTCAGAAAGACAAGACAAAATAAGTGTTTCAAAATATCATAAAGCCATGTGGTTAATTTCTGCAGTATAATAAGTGAAAGCAGCATCACTTTAAATGTCTCAAGCATCTGCCACTGTCACATAGAAGTATAAAACCCTGACTATACCTCAATTACCAAAGATTAGCAGTTCAAGCACCAAATGATCTGGGAATGGACAACTAAATAAGTCACCCTTAAGAGTTGACTCAGTGGTGTGAGATCTGGGTATGCACGTAGACAGTAGCCTTACCTTTGACCAGCATATGGCCATAGTGGTGAGGAAATCCTTTTTTGTTGTGCAACTTATAAGTAAGGGCATGATATCTAGGCCCAAAGATGTCATTATCCTACTGTACTCCACCCTTATCAGACTAATCATAGAGTACAATGTTCCCTTTCGTATGTACCTAACAGGGAATATGCAACTAGAGCAACATCAAAGGTTCCTTACAAAAAAATGTAAAAATACAAGGCGTAACAAACCTGCCTTATGCAGAGTGGTTTAAAGCCGTCTCCATCTACTCAGTCTTCTATTGATTACTGAGGGGTGATCTATGCCTGGCTTACAAGGCATCCACAAATCCCACACTTATGAATCTTCTACATATTTTTTAAGTCAACAAATACCAGAAATACAAGTTTTAGGGACCAGAACTGTGTCTGTGACATAAACAGAACATGCTGGAGAGACAGACATGTGTGTGCCAGAGACTGCCCCTCCTACGGAACAGACTTACCATCCATGTGAACCTGAGTTTGTCTGTTACCCAGTTTAAGCACAACCTAGATAAATGGCTGGGGAATAGGAAATTTGGCCTGGCACCCATGCCCCTTATGGACAGAGTTAGCTTATAAATGCCTGGCCCTCAATGTCCTATTTGGATGCAGGACATCATTATTCATTTGGGAAAACTTGAGTAGGCCTAAAAAGGCCCTGTGGGTTGTTAGTCTAGTAACAGTCTCTGAATCTGTGAAGTGGTTTACCCCCACTCAGCCAGCAAAGGGGAAAAGTGACAGTGGCTTTGAACAGAGTTTCACATATGAAGGTAGAATATTGTACTTTCACAATGGCAATAAGACAGAGGGGATGTAGGCATGGAGATCCCAAGCTGGCAGTTCTCTGGGGATTGTCTGTGTGGTAGCACACACATGTTATAGTTAGAATTTGAGAAATTGCCAAGGTAATGCAAGTGCCTGCATCAGCGACCTGAGTGTGTGGTTAGAATCATTATAAGAAAACCCCAGTGGATACATACATTATGGCTGCATGGCCATCTCCCACCAATCAGTGATGGGACTTGATGGTCAGCAAGCACGGGGGGGGGGGGACTTAACTCTATCACTAGTATTAATGATCTTTTGTACACTGTCATTCTCTAGTAGTACAGTTCAGCATAGTGTTTCTCTTTTATATTCTCCACCTTAAGCCACAGACAGAGTACATGCATCACTGAGGTCATGGGACTACAGTGAAAAAATTATAAACTAGCTGATATGGGATTCCCAGTCCCACACAATGGGGACAATGAGGCACTTCATCCAGTCCTTATAGAAACAGTGCTATGCTTTAGACAGTGTAATTAGATGTACAAATGCATTCAATGTGACAGCTCTGGATATGTGGGATTCCAGTTTGCATTATCCTGGCAGTCATGTGTCAGCACTTAATGTTGTAACAAACAAAGACGTTTAGTGAAGTATAAATAGAAAGCGGCATGTTTTTTTTTTTTTTGTGAAGATATGTGCATTCATCGACCTATGAATGGATTAGTTCTTATAACCAATTTACAGATCAAATGTGTAGGGACAAACTTAGTCTTGGATTGCTTAACAGTGGGGGTTAGGGAGTTTTACCTTTTCCCCCACTGTTGTATGATCTGAGAGTTGGTATATATAACTAGTAAAGGGTGTTTTACTAGAAATTTGATTATTTGTGTATCAGGACTTTACTTTCAGTGTGAGGGGTCTATATTAGATAATCGAACATTTAAAAGTTTGAACATCATATGGTCAAAACCATATGATCGAACTTTTAAAAGTTCGAAAATCTAATAAAAAAGAAAACTACACAAAAAATCTACCTGAAAGATTTAAATCCTCCCATTCTGTGCTGTATGGAGATCTTAAAATATTCAAACTTTCAAAGTTATATGACATTCAAACTGCTGACAATGTCTTGTACCTATTATGATTAGAAGACTGCTTGATTAACAAATGCTTAACTTCAGTCTCTGTTGTCTAGTCAAAATGTGAATTTTATTTAACATTAGCATCACAATAACTTATTCAGCACAAGAGCAACAATACTGTATATAAAATGGGAACACTTCAAATGCTAGAGTACCAAAAACTCAAAAGCCACTGTCTCAAAGTGAGGGACTGAAATATCTTGCAGCTGCTTGAGTTTGGAGTTGCTTAAGAAATATTGTCAGACAAGTTAATAAGTGAGGACAGTCAGGGAATTGTGGGTTATAGGAAGTGCAAAGTCAGAGGGTAGGGTAATTGAGGTAAATGAAAAAGGTGGTGTAGGCTAAAGGTAGGGAGGCAGAGTAGCTATGGCGGTCAGGTCTGAGAGAGTTCTGATCCTTTTGATGTAAGTATTTAGTATAAAAATCTGCCAGCACCCAAGTGATCAGTTTCATACATTAGTACATTTAAACTGTAGATGGTTGTGGGTATATCGTTTTTAGTATGCCGTTTGGGGTTGGTATTTAACTGCATTTGCAGTAGTTTGAATAGGATTTGTAAATAAAAAAGACCTGAATGATAGATACAGTAGATAATCATAGAGAAGAGAGGAAAAGGGCATAGTAGGTGTTAGGATAATAGTGCCCACTTTTACTGAGGGTCAGGGGTTTATGTGGGGAGTTGAGCTGAGGTGAGGTTGAGAGGAGGAGGTGTAGTTAGGGCTAGTAGCTTAAATTCCATGCTTGTGTTGCAGATCCTCATCTCTCCTACAATGTCCCATGCTGGCACACTGGAGATCCTGGGGGGAGGCTAGGTTTGGTGGAGTCATCAGGGCTTGGCTACATTCTCTTTTCATCTCTTCATGATGACAGAGTGGTGGTAAGCCACACTGTGCTTCAGGTTGGTAGCTCCGGGTTATTCTCTCAGAGGATATAGCACTAAGAGGACCCTTAGATCCATTTTAAGGTCTTTAATCCAATTGTTTTAAGACAGAAGCAGGAGGACTGTGGTTCATAGCTTCCTAGATGTGTACTAGGCTAATGACCACTAGGACCTTTTTAAGCCTAGTCACCATTCCAAAATCTCTGACAAGTAGTGGCTTGGGAGAGGAACCATTTAGAGGTTTCCTGTATTCATTAAAGACATAGGTGTAGTCTTCTTCCCCACCTAATTGTCCACATTACACTTGAATTGGGTTAAGGAGAGTAAGGAGGAGCTTTACTTCACATGGAAGGGAGCCTGCTCCAGAGAAGGGGTAGTCTCTGGGATACATATCTTCATATCATAGAAAAGGTTTAAGTCTTTACAATGAGTAATTCTGGTGATGTTTGTTTTGTGGATATGCAAAAGGTACATTAGGGTGAGGTCTGATGATGCCTTGTGTGGCAGGCCTAGATCTCCCCTCAACAGCCAGTAGGAGATAGAATACAGAGATAAAGATTTGAGGCAGTGTGCATAGGACATGTTACTTACATCCGTTATTCTTTTAGTGATGAATCACTCTGGATGTTCCAATTGTTGGATGTACCCAGTTAGGTACATACCAAAGGGGGCATTGTACTGAATGATAAGTCTGAAGAATGCTAAATACAGTGGAACAATGAGCTCCTTGGACCTAGATGCCATTTATCTGTTTGTAAGTTACACAACATAGAATGATTTCCTCATTATTGTAGAAATGTGATGGTCAAAGGCTAGATTATTGTCTACTTCTGTCCCAAGTCTCTGACTATTGGGTCAACTGCTAGGGGTGTGTTATCAATATTATAGTTACCAGTGGTGGATAATTTCCCAAAGGATACTATTATGCATTTCTTGGCATTTAGGTTTAGCCCAAGGCTCTGGCACCAGTTATTTGCTGTGTCAGCCCTTCCTGGAGAATATTAATGTTGATGGGAGATTCTATGACTGCTCCTAATTTCCAAACATCTGCAAATCTGGTCAGCCAGAGGCCCTTGAGATTGGCCTTGACTTCAGAGAAGTAGATGACAAAGATGCCAAAAAGGAGCAGTTCCAGGACCCATACCTGGAAGACACTGCTGGTAACTGGCCTCATTGTATAGATGAACTCCCCAATTCTAACTTTTTGGGTCCTATATGTAAGCCAGCTAGCTATCCACCAGGTGACATAATGCTTTTTTTATCTAACCTCTTGCATTTGTCAACAATGACTGACGTGGGGTATTGTGCTAAATATCTTGGCCAGAATAAGGTAGACAATGTGAAACACTTTTCCCTCATCCATTGCTTTTGTGACTTTCTCAAAGAAGTCCACCAGGGTGAGTGGGCATGACCTGCCCTCAGTGAAATCAAACTGAGTTGGCTCCAGTGTCTGGAGGTTTCCTACGTCATTATTGATCAGTTCCATGGTAATTCTTTCCATGGTTTTGCATATGACTAGTGAAATGTATGGGTCTGTAGTTTCCAGCGTCTGAAGATGGCCTGTCTTTGTTCAGAGGGACAATGGTTGTTGTTCTTCATTCATGAGGCATGAAGTCTCTTTGGAAGCAATTCTTAAACAGTGATTGCAGAGGTCCTGATAGATCATGTTTCACGTTATTTAGAAGGTAGCCTGGGACATTGTCTGAGCCCACCGATGCAGTATTTTTGGCCTTAGAGAGAGGATTGAGAATCTGTTCCCTAGTGATAATAGGGTGAATTATATTTGATGATATTTCCTGTGGTGAGATGGGGGGAAAGAGTTAGTGGTAAAGTTAGAGCTGAATTTGCCTGCTAGTAGGTTGGGTCTATATCATAACCACAAAACCTCACATATGCGAATACGGAAACGTCAACACATATTGAGCGAACTGCGAAAACACTGAATGGCCTGAACCGCAAAATTCAAAATGTCGAATTGGCATAGTTGGCCAACCCCACCACCCACTATGTACTACCTACCCAAACAAAATAAATAATCCACATACATAACACTTAACAAAACCCTACTTCTAACCCTAAACTAAAGCTCACATATATTAGTATGTATGCACTTACCTTAACCCGCACCCTAACCCTAAGGTCCGTAACTATTGCACACTTACCTTAAGGAGCTATACCAGAGAAGGGCCAACTATGAACTTCAAGACGCAATATGTGTCGACGTTTCCCTATTCACGCAATTGCGGTTTTGCGGTTGTAATAGGTAACCTAGTAGGTTTGCTATATCTTCTGGCTTAGTATAGTTGACTCTATTTACAATGAGCTCTACATACATTTGTGTATTGTCTTTGAGGATGAGGACATACAGTAGCTAAAGAATGTCTTGTGGTTGTCCTTGGCCTGGGAAGCCAAACTTACCTCAAATTTGGATTTGGTAGGCTTTGTCAGTTCAATGATTTGTTTGTTTTGTTTTGTTTGTTGAGTGTGCTTTTATCCTGCTGGGTGCTGCACCTCTTAATTTTTGCCATGATTTTCTTCTTTTTGTTGTACAGCCTATTAATGTTGTGATTATACCACGGTGGCTTGTTTTTTTGAGTTAGTTCTGTATTTATTCCTGGTAGGCACAGCTACCTCTTTGAAGCTATTAACATGCTTGCCAAGGGTTACTGTGAATAGTCCCACATAGGCAGCAGTGTTCTCAGGGTTTAGGATAGCTCAAACTTTTGCCAGGTTATCACAGAATAGTAGGACGTTAGCCTTAGAGTAGTTCCTGAACATTCCAAAGTTAGTTGGGGTTCTGGGTTTTATTTTTACTTCATAGTAGACTGTTTTGTGGTCTGACCTCATCAGACAGGACATTACACTAGGTGGTGTGCAGCACTCTCCCATGTTAGTGAGGGTCAGATCCAGTATGCTTGTGCCCCTGGTCGGTGCTCAATCTGGTCCAAGGACTTTGTATTTACAAAATCCAAGAATCTCTGTGCCTGCATGCTTGGTGTCATATATGAATCAAAGGTGATAGTGGGAATTAAAGTTGCTTAGAAATATGGCATTGGGTTGGAGAGTGAGTGTTTCCAGTAAGCTTAAATATGTGTTATGAGTTCCCTGTTTCATAGAGGGGTACTGATAGTTTGTAAGGAAGTGGTATGGAATTTTGCCTATGGCATTCTCTGCATCTTGTGTTTTGTATTTTATTCTGAGAGGAGCTGGAGTGTCTGTGATGTTAAGCCATGTGGGATGCAATTGGTTAGTGTTATGGGAGCTACTAATATAGATTGATCTGATTGGCTAACTAAGTATGGGGGCAAGCCTTCCTTGACATGCATTCTTTATCTTCCTTGCCATGCCTTTCACATCTAAGGCCATGTGGTGAGATCTTTGCAGGTATGACCTGCAAGTTAGAGGGGGGAGGTGCGTTTGCAGTGTACAAATTAAAAACAGTGAATAAGAGTAATGAAAAGAATATAATAAGGGTAAAATGACTGTTCACAGCTGCTTCTGGGCATTGGACAAACATTGGGAAGCTGGCAGCTATGCTGTCTGGGAATGATAGAGTTCCTTGAGCCTGGGCAGTCTCTTTGACAGGGTTTTTAGTGGCACAGTACAGGAAACTAGAAGGAGGGTGCTCCAGGAACAATAAAGTTAAAAAGAGAGAATAAAGTAAGTGAGGAAAATGAATGAAGTAATAATGCATAGTAAGTCAAGGGGACAGTCTCTATGGAGTTTGGCTTGCCTATTCCACTATATATATAAAAATAGATAAAAAGGGATAGGAGGAGGTGAAGGGTTGATGGAGACATCTGTGGTCATGCCTTTTAAACTTTTAGACTGACAATTTGAAAAAAAAGCTGGAAATAATGGTGGGTGGGGGACAGAGGCTCCAAATCAGGGACAGATTTTCAATATTCTCCTGGTCTTTTTTACAGGAAATTAATACATTAACATTTGACCAGAAATATAATTTCCTCAAGGTTGATGTCTGCGACCTATACTCATGTATTTCCCAAGACCTAGGTGTTGAATGGGTTGTTGATTACATTAGAAGTAAGGGGGCACCAGATTGTGAGTGCCTTCTGGTTGAACAACTATTGGATATTATTCTAAAGAATAACTTTGTGTCATTCAACAACAAATTATACTTGCAAAAGACTGGAGTAGCAATGGGGTCCCCAGTGGGAGCAAGTTTTGCAAATTTGGTAATGGCCTCCTGGGAAACTAATGTTGTTTTCCCAAGCCCTTGGTACAGGATTATTAAGTGTTATAAGAGATTCTTGGATGATATTTTTATTATGTTGGAAGGTGACAGTATAGCAGCCGATGAATTTGTGGCATTCTTGAACACCTCTAGTTCCTTCCTTAAATTCACCAAGAATTTCCAAGAACAAAAGATTAGTTTTCTTGATATTGAGTTGAGTATGGACATTCAAAATAAGAGGTATATTTCAAAAATATTTAGGAAGTGTACCCATTCAAATAAATTTTTACATTTCACTAGCGTGCACCCGCAACATCAGAAAAAATCAGTAGTCAAGGGTCAACTTGTATGCGCAGCTAGGATGATTACTGTTGAAAAAGACTTTGAAATGGAGTGTAAGGTACTATTTGATATGTTTACACACAGAGGTTAGCCTGAAAGATTTTTGAAAAACATTTTCAAAGAAGTAATAGATAAAAGAAGAAGGGGGGGGTATATAAACCAATAGTTGTAGTGAATAGCACATTCATACAAGCATTGATTTCTGAGAACCTAATGTTAGATATGAATTTAACAAATGTGAGTTCAAGGAATGAAAATAAGAATTTTACCCCAGTGGCATTTGATATACAGAGGATAATAAGGAAATGCTGGTTTTACCTTTCCCTGGACAAAGACATTTTTAGTAAAATCGGAGAGAGTCCAACCATTAGTTTCAAACGAGGTCCAAACCTAAAGAAGCTTTTGGAAAAGGCCCCTAGGTGTAGGAAAAAAGGAGCAGGAACCTTTAGATGCGGGTCATGTAAACAATGTGTTCACATTGATAGTAACAGCAGTTTTAAGGTCAGGAATGAGGTTTTTTACATTCACGACACTTATAATTGTAATACCAAATCAGTTGTTTACTTAGCAGAATGCCAGGAGTGCCCCGCATTTTATGTCGGTAAGACCGACCGTAGACTAAGGGACCGAATATACGAGCATATGTATGCAATTGAGAGGAAGAACTATGATAACGCGTTGGCCCGACATTGCGAAAATAACACAGACCATACATTTAAATTTAAAATCATTTCCAAAATTGAACAAAGGGCTAGGAATGGTAACTATGTTAATGAAAATTTTAAAAAACTATTGTTAGAAAGGAGTGAGCTGAATTGGCAGCTGAGGCTGGACGCATGTGGGGAACCTGGGCTTAACGGCACAAGCTCAATTGCTTGCATACTGAAGAGCCTCTTTAGGTGACTGGTTAGATATGTCCAATTTGGGTTGAAAATTTTCAACCAAAAGCAAAGTCCAAGTTATATACATTTGGAAGTAAAATTGGCACTATTAATGATTTATTAAGGTCCAGTTTACAATATGACTTGCCTTTAGAGGTGATAGAGGCAATAACAGGAAGTTGTAGTTGGGTAAAGATAGTTACATTTGTAACTTATAGAAACTTTGTTACATGTAACTAATAA
This sequence comes from Protopterus annectens, assembly GCF_019279795.1. NCBI lineage: Eukaryota > Metazoa > Chordata > Ceratodontiformes > Protopteridae > Protopterus > Protopterus annectens. The sequence continues at coordinate 227,417,720 of NC_056748.1, forward strand.
CAAACTAATATATTTATAGTTAACACTTGTGAAGTTAGGGAAATTTTGTTTAGGTTTTATGTTGTTAATAATAACTTTGGTAGGAAACTATAGAAGATGTCATAGTATTTTAATTGGTAATGGCAAGTTAAACATAATAGATATTTTTTAGACAGGATTATATTATACGAAACCAGTGTAGACATAGAAGAGGGTAGTTTGGTTAGATTTAAACTGTTAATTTTAAGAGTATGTTTTAACTAATATTGGTAGGGGGAACTAGAAAGAAATTTATTTTCAAAGTTATATTATGAATATTCTTGTAACATTTTTTATCACTATTTATTAAACCAAGGAGACCCGGGACTTAAAGGAAATCGGGGGTAACATTGCTTAAAGTTATGTTAAAATATGCGTTAATGTAATTTATGATTGTATTGTTTACTTTGCTACTTAATATCTTGTGCTTGACAGCAATCATAGTGATTGATGCTGCATTATAGTTTAAAATTTTTAATATGTAACCTTGGTTTCCACTATGAGAACGATTTACCTATGCAAAAAGATGATGTGATTAGTGCGCTAAGATAAATTATTTGTATGTTGCAATGACTTTGAGTTTCAAAAACCATGTAAAGGTATTCCTTGAGAGCTTATTGGCTGATACTACAAGACAAGGTTATTTAAACCTACTGTGCACCCTAACGTATTGTCTGAAGAAGTTAAAGCACTTAACTTACTGGTTTCTTGTTTTTGTGTTTAGTACTTCACTTTGCCTTGTAAGCCGTGTTTCGGTCGTTGGAATAATTTTAATAAAACTTGTGGAAGGCCATCACCGTTTGGACTTGTTGCTTTTCTCTGTGGTTACCTTGTTTGGTGAGCGTTTATTGGTGCTAGGTTTGTAGATTTTCAATATTGTTCATGTGCAAAGAAATGTAATAGAGCAACAGGTTTTGTATTAGCATCCGTTTGCTGATGGACATGAAGTCTGTTATTCAAATGTTTGTTATTATTTAACAATTTCCATCAAGTTTGATGAGGAACACTTCAAAAAATAGGAGAGAAAATCTGGGCATTCTGTATAATTCTGGCCAGTGAGAGGTATGGATGGAATCATTCCCCTGCATCTACTATTGCAGAACATCAGCAAAGCTGAGGAAATAGGTTGAAAGGATGAGGCAGAATTAGTTATGATTAGCCTAGCATAGGATAGCTTTAGGTTGCAGAAGTGCATTAGTGCACAGGGGAAGATTAGGGTCAGAGAAACTCAAGGGGCTGTCCTTAAGTACTGCCACAACTCTATGGATTGTCAGAGATCGATAGGGGAGCTGATTGAGTTACAGATATAAAAGGAAGAAAAGCCCAGGCATTGCTAGGGCAGAGGGGTACACCTGGGATTTGAATCATGTGCTTCAGAATGAAAAGGTTGAGCAACAGTAGGAGTGCTACTAGGAGGGAGGCTATTTCATTATAAAGGTGGTATTTTAGATTTAGGTGCACTAGCAGAAGAGCTCAGGTATAATTAGGCATAGAATTACATCCAGAATGAAGAGGGTCTTCTTGTGTGGCTGGTTCTACGTATAGGTGCAGGTCTGGGACTGGTGGGTTATTCCCATAACAGAAGTGGCCCATTTATGGCTTAGGATTGTTAGTTATAGCAGATTATGTATGTGCTAACTAGTGGTTGGCACTGACTGTGATGCTTGGGTCAGGTGGTTGAGAAGTATGGCTGGCCTGGGATCACACAGGTGCAGTTATTGCTGAGGGGGCAGTGGTTGTTAGCTCAATGGGGGGGGGGAGTGTCCTCTCAACATCTTAGCCAAATCTACAAAATAATAAATAAGAAAGAAAACAAAATCATCCTAAACAGAAGGAAGGTGGTGCCACTTGCATGATGAGTCCTGTAGTGGGTCAGGTGTTTTGAAGGAGCGAAAAACAGGGATTAGGGGAAGGGAACTTAGCTGGGCAGTGGGGAATTAGGTGTCTTTGTGAGAAATAGAGTTACTAATATCTATTTTTCTTTCAGCATGGCAAGAGTTCAAGCACTTAAGAATCAATGGGCAGAAATCATAACACGGGCCAACACTTTCTTCCAGGAAGTGGCAGACTGTCCCAGTCAGCAACTGCAACCGCTGCAGAGCCAGCAACAAGGGATAGAAGGAAGCAGTAGTCACTGTTTGAGCAGCTAGTTGAGAAATCCTAGGAGTATAATATATAATAAAACATGAACAGTCATGAACGGGTTATTCATTTCCTTAGGACAGAGGGGAAGTGGAAAGAATTGAAATGAATAAAGAGGGGAGGTAGATTTTTTTATGGGAAAGGGAAAGGGAAGGTTGAGAATCATCAGCTTTAAGTAAATGGGGGCAAGGGATGAGAGAAGTGAGCAAAGTCAGTGGGAGGGTTAAGGATTAGCAAAGGAGGGTGAGAAAAAGAAATGAAGAGCTAGATGTGAGATAACTGTGAGATGAAATGGTTGAGAGATAGTGAAGATGTAAGCAAATGTGACTCTGTGTTACGTTACAATATCAATACTGAACAGCTCCGAAATGCAATATATTGAGAAACAATAATGATAAAGTGGCCAGGAATGGAAAGGGATACTAATGATAATGTGACTCAGAATGTAAAGGGATACTAATGGTAATGTGACCCAGAATGTAAAGGGATACTAATGGTAATGTGACCCAGAATGTAAAGGGATACTAATGGTAATGTGACCCAGAATGTAAAGGGATACTAATGGTAATGTGACCCAGAATGTAAAGGGATACTAATGATAATGTGACCCAGAATGTAAAGGGATACTAATGGTAATGTGGCCCAGAATGTAAAGGGATACTAATGGTAATGTGGCCCAGAATGTAAAGGGATACTAATGGTAATGTGGCCCAGAATGTTGGTAATGTGACTCAGAATGTAAAGGGATACTAATGGTAATGTGGCCCACAATGTAAAGGGATACTAATGGTAATATGGCACAGAATGTAAAGGATACTAATGGTAATGTGGCCCACAATGAAAAGGGATACTAATGGTAATGTGGCACAGAATGTAAAGGGATACTAATGGTAATGTGGCCCAGAATGTAAAGGGATAATAATGATAATGTGGCACGGAATGTAAAGGGATACTAATGGTAATGTGACCCAGAATGTAAAGGGATACTTTGTGGCCCAGAATGTAAAGGGATACTAATGGTAATGTTCATAGGTTCATAGGTAGATACTAGGCTATCTGCCCTATGGCATTTATAAGCCTAGCCAGAGTGTATTTGGCTTCTGCCTCCCTATTAGATTAGCCTACTGTGCCTCTGTAAAGTAGATCACAGAAGGCACCCTTTGAAGATTAGTTTACTGTGCCTCTGTCTAGCAGAGACACAGGGGAGATCCCAGGGGTGAATTTGCGATTTCCCATCCACGCGTCCAAATTTCGCTTGAAGAGGGTCAGCGAGGGGCTATGTCTAACATGAATTGGGATTCTATTCCAGAGTGAGGGGAGCCTCTGGGAAATGAATCTGTCCCTCCAGCATGTCCTATTTATTTTTGGGCTGAGGTTTAGGTCCCTGGAGCGTGTAGCTCTAAGGGACCTGGGACCATGTCCATTAATTCTGGGTTTGACATGGCTTTGTACGTCAGGCATAGATCACCTCTGAGTAGGCGGTAAGCAACTGAGTAGAGCTGGAGTTTCTTTAGTCGAGCTGCATAGGACATCTGTTTGTAGCCCATGATCCTCTTGGCGAGGTACTTTTGGGGTCTCTCCAGTTGCTGCAGGTGTCGGGTAAAATACATCTCAAAAGGGGCATTGTATTCAATTATGGGCCTGATGAGTGATGAGTAGAGGGGCACAATGACGTCTCTTAATCTAGATGCGAACCCTTTCGTGATAAGGTGGGCTATATAGAAGGTCTTTCTAACCACTTTAGCAATGCCCAAAATTTTAATTATGCAATGTATTATGCATGTTATTGCTCTTAATAAAATATATATATATTGCTATTTATTTTTCTTATAAAATAGTCAAGATGGATAACAATGGCATTCATTTAACAACATGTCAGACTGAAATGGACAGATTTATTGTTTGCATCTGTTGTGACATTGTTGAAATGCCCACAGAGTACACGAAAGCTATTGCACCATTCAGTTTACCTTTGTGCTCTCCTGTAGAGAAGGGAACATCCTTTTTAAAGTCAGACACCCTTAACAAGAGAGTAACATATATGACTGAAGTGCAGGAGAGTAGTTGTAAGTTTACTAGAGCACTGTTATCCATGATGCGCATTCTGTATTCCTCTTGCTGAACAAGAAACTGCACTCATTATTTTATTCACCTATTTTTTGCTGATTTTTGGAGAAGGTGAATCAGCAGATGTAATATGTGGGAAACAGACAATTGGTTGAAAATGGCTGAAATAATCTTAAGACATTTATGAAAGGAAATTAACAGATGTCTAAATAATTGAAATAACAGAGATTATATAGGTCCATAGTCAGTCAGTAGGCATGCATTCTAGGAGTCCACAGAGGAGCCTAGCTCAAATTACCAATTACCCCAAAGCAGTGTCTGCTTAAGTGACTTGCTTAAAGTTATATAGCATGCAAATGAAGGGTCAGGGAATCAAACCATGCACCCCAGGAAGTAGAGCATTAACAGCTCACATACATAATCTTCTGCAATAACTGCTAGATGGGAGACAGAGAGAGTTAAAGTCAGACAGAGAGAAAGAACAGAGATTCAATAAGAAAGGTTAATGGGTGTGATGAGGGTGGACAGGATTAGGAATAAGTATATTAGAGGGTCAGCCCAAGTTGGAAGGTTTGGAGACAAAGTCAGAGAGGCAGGATTATGTTGGTTTGGACATGTGCCGAGGAGGGATGCTGTGTATATTGTGAAAAAGATACTAAGGATGAAGCTACCAGGTAAGAGGAAAATAAGAAGGCCTAAGATAAGGTTTATGGATGTGGTTAGAGAGGACATGCAGGTGGTTGGTGTGACAAAGCAAGATGCAGAGGACAGGAAGAAATGGAAACAGATGATCCACTGTGGCGACTCCTAATGGGAACAGCCGAAAGAAGATGATGAATGGAACAGAAGGCTGAATATGGTAAAAAGAGAGGGGCAAGAAACCACAAAAGTAAGAGATTTTTCAAAACAAAACTGATACTCATATAGTGAATGGACATGCCTCTAGACAGAGAAGGATTATTTGAAATATTGATGCACCTCCTATAATTTTTTTTTTTAATTTCAGAATGTAAAGGGATAAGTGGAACTTCCCAATTCCAATTAATTGAAATTCAAACATTTGTAAGGTTATATCACCAAGAATGATGTTAAAGGACTAGAAAACAACATGGGAATATTTTAGCAGGCAAATACAGATTTCTCTTCAACTTCAACTACAGCACTGATCAGGAGAGCAGACACATAAACTGCCTTAAAAGAAAGCAACCTAATGAAATAATTAAATGTTTTTGGCTTAGAGGATAGATTTATATAAATAAAATATAAAAATCTTGAGATCAATTAATGCTTTAATGTACATAAGTCCCTTTACTGAAGCACTCGGCTCTCTGACTGGCTACAGTCAGTGAAAAAGCCAAACTGAGAAAATCAGTGCAGTTTCTTTCAAAAACATAAAAAAAATGAGAAAAAAAAAGCAAAAGAAAATATTCTGAATGATAGGTACAGAATGTGTCTATACTGAATAATCTAAACGACGAAAAAGTGAATTCTCTTTCGTCAACACGTAAAACCCGAAAGCAGAAAACAGAAAAAAATCACTGAGCTGTTCTCGGGACTTTGCTGTTTCCTCCACTGTGGTGTGATCTTGGAGTTAGTATATTTAAGTATGGGGGGGGTGTTGGGGGCATAGCCCCCCACTTTATTTTGTCTTTCTAATTTTTTGGTTTTTTTGGAACAACATTTTTTTTCCCTGGGAAAAAAAATTGCTGTTCTGTAACTTTGCTGTTTTTTGCTTTCGGGTTTTATGTGTCGACAAAAGAGCATTCGCTCTTTCGTCATTTCAGTTATTCAATATAGACCCATACAGAACATAAGGCTCATGAATCATTCTAGAAGAGTCTCCAGAGTTCTCTACTTCCTGAAATTAAGTCTGACCAAAAAGCAACTCTCACCAAATGCAAAGAACCAATAAGCGGGTGACAAGTCAATGCAATGGTTGGGAAAAGGATTTTCAAGGGCATCTGGTGATTCTCATCACTAAGGTAATTTACAGATTATTACCACTCACACTTCTGTACTGTTGGATTGTGGGATAGTGCAATGACAAGTGAAATGTGACCAAGCTGACCATATTTTAAGGCAAATTTTCATCTGAAATCTTATACAAAGCCTAAATTCTTATGCAAATTCTACAAATGATATAGCATTTCCATTAAATCCTTGATAACTCAGGTGACATAAAGAAGGATAATAGACTATACACACACTTATAGATGCCTTGTTTTGCATGGCCTATAGTAAACTCAGTAACAATAGGGATGCAACATGGCTGGATTAAGTAACACCATTTCTTGCAACCATTAATATGGACCTGTGGGCAACCCCTTCCACTAATTCAGACTACAGGGTAAGAGAAAATTCGTTTGAATCATTTATGTGTGTTTATGGAGTGGCAATAGTCACTCATAAGTACAGTTAGTAAAATAAGGCATTCTAGCCTGGAAGGATACATAATTAATAATAACAAACAGGGTTGTGATATTTGGAAATTCCATGCATCTCAGTAGCATGATGAGGAGTTCTGCTATACATCCAAAAAGCCAAAGTCAAAATATTGCATTATATTCTAAAGCTGTAATTATCCTTATTTAATGTACACTGATTTTCTAATAATGTATTGAAGTGTGATGGTTCTTAGATGCTTTGCAGTTCCAGATAACTAAGCGAGACAACTGCAAATATCCTTGAGGCTAGCCAACTAAATGTACAGAGTTAGTTAACTGCAGATATCTGTGGAAAAGGGAAGGTTATTATGGGCCAAGGCTGTAGGTGGTCACATACTCCCCATTTTATGAGGGAACTCTGACTAACTGGCAAAGAACTAAAGGCAGCAGTCCGAAAACACACAGATGATTTTGAACTCAAAATGGCTATTGATAGTAAAAGTAATTATAAATCATTCCTTAACTATGTTAGAAAGTTAAAAAACACAGGGTGAGCCACCTAGTGGTGTAAACATTGGCTCTGGGTGATTTGGACTAATGTTGTGGCACACCAATCCCATGTAAAAATGGGAAAAGGATGTTGATGATAACTCATCTTAGTAGGAATTGATGCAGCCTAATATGATCAAAATAAATAGCTCTGGCCCTTGCTGACAAAATTAGGATATTCTTTGCCTAACACTCTATCATATCTTCCCTACCTGCTGAAGCCCCTGCCTCCCTCCCTCCAAGATCACTCTGAAAAACGTCCTAGCAGCCCCTTTTAAAACAAGGAACACCATGCGTTTTGTGCTGCTGTTTCAGTGCATGTTTCAAATGATAAGATACACTCCAAGTTAAACCCACTAAATAATTGTTCTGATTTACCTGAGGGGTGATATTGTAGCAATCATGTTTTCAGTAACTTTTTATTTATGGAAAACAACATTACAGATGACATTTTTAGGTTTATTCTGAGCTTATTCTTGTAGGTCAGATTGCAAGTATCTATAAAGATGTCTGCATTTTTTATCTCTTTAAATAAGCAGTCTGATGTTAAAAGAAGGATATTGTTGGTCTTCATATTTAAGAGGGTAAGTCTTGTTTTTGATTATTAATAGAAAAAGTAAAAAAACAAAAGTATTCACTCCTACATTGACAATTGAAGAACATCAGAACTGAGGGTGCTAATGTCATTTCCATCCACATGCACCTATTCTGTTAGAGACATCACTATCTTGCCATGAGATTGTATTATAACTAAAGTTCAGCTTGTCTAACTTGACATAGTGAAGGAAGTGGTTTACCTCCAGGTAAAGCACCTTCTGTAACAGGACATTATTCACAGTAATTTAGATTATGTTAGTCATGGTAAGTAAGGCTGATATAGGGCTAAAACCTTGGTAGAAACTGTGTTAACTGCTTAATTGTTCAGATATTTGACTGTAGGAGCATAGGATGACAGGATCGTAGGAGGTTACTAGGCTAATGGTCCCAGGGCCCTTACAAGCCTAGCCAAGTTCAATCTGTGTTCCCTAGGCTGTCTGGTTCAGGCAAACACTAAAATCAGCACCTATTGCCCCTATCCAAGAGGGAAACAGGTGGAACCCCTGGGGTGAAGTTCTCGTTACCCATCCAATCATCCAAATCGTGCTTACATAGGGCCAATGAGGGGCTTTGTTTAACATGATTAGGAAACTTGTTCCAAAGGTGGAGCAACCTCTGTAAGACAAATCTGTATCTCCAGCAAGTTCTGCTCACGTCACATACCAGGTTTAGATCCTTTGAGCGAGTGACCCATGTGCCATTTGACTTGTGAATGTGCAGCATTTCCATCAAAGCTGGTTCAGAGATTGCTCTATATGCAAGGCAAAGTTTGCCTCTGAGCAGTCTGTATGACACAAAGTAAAGTGACAATGATTTTAGTCTGTCCTCGTAAGACAGATCTTGAAGACCCTGAATTTTCTTCATAAGGAACCTCTGTGGTCTCAACAATTGCTGCAGGTGTTTGGAAAGGTACATACCAAAGGGAGCATTGTACTCTATTATTGGCCTGGTGAGGGAAGAGTACAGGGGGGTTTTAACCTCTTTTTTTATGGAGGCAATGCCCTTACTTATGAGATGAGCAATATAAAATACCCTTCTTTCCACTATGGCGACATGGTGATCGAAGTTAAGGTTGTTGTCAACTTGTGTGCCCAGATGTCTCACCACTGACTGTGCTTTGGGTATTGCTGTTGATGTTATAGTTTGCAAGAACATCACCCTTGCTGAAGTGGATGATAATGCATTTTTTTGCATTAAGTTTAAGACCATGATTTTGGCACAAGACATTAATCTGCATAAGACCTTCTTTCAGGATGTCAACATCACAAGGGGTTTCAATGATCGCTCCCAATTTACAGTCATCAGAAAACTTTGTCAGTCACAATCCTTTAGTTTTACCCTGCACTTCAGAGAAGTAGATTCCGAACAGTAGGGATCCCAGAACCAATCCCTGTGCAACATCACTGGTTGTGGGTCTGCTGGAGGAGGTGGAATCCCCTATTTTGACTGTATGAGTTCTATCAGTGAGTCAGTTCGCAAACCACCTGACAATATATGGGTTGATACCCAGCTGGGTTTGTTTATCAATAATCCCTTGAGTGGGAGATTGTATCAAAGGCCTTGGCTAAGTCTAGGTAGGCCATATGCACAGATTTGCCCTTGTCTAGGGCTTTGGTGGCTGTCTCAAAGAAATCCAACAAGTTTAATAGGCATGATCTCCCCTTGACAGAGCCAAACTGGGTGGGGTCTTGCATTTGGAGAGTTCCTATATCTTTGTTAATAAGGTCCATGAAGATTCATTCCATGGCCTTTCAGATAAGGCTGGTCAGGCTAATGGGTCTATAGTTCCCAGGGTCCATGGATGCACCCCCTTTGTGCAGAGGGATGACAGCAGCTGTTTTCCATTCTACTGGGATGAAACCAGTGCTTAGGCTGTGAAAGAAAAGTGTATTCAATGGTGATGCTAATTCCTGTTTAAACCCATGTAGAACACAGCCCAGGATGTTGTCTGGTCCCATAGATGCTGTGTTTTTGGCCTTAGAGAGGCATTTAAGACCTTCTCCTTAGAGATACTAGGCAGGGGACAGGTGTTTGAGATGCTTTGGGGTATATGTGGCAGGGACAGGAGAGTGACGTTTTCACTGAACCTATCAACCAGCAGGTGTGCTATATCCACAGGTTCTATATCTGTAGTACAATTAACTACAAGTTCAGCTCTAATCTGGGCCATACCTTTGAGGTTACAGATATAAATAAAGAACGTCTTGTGGCTATCCTTAGTTAGAGAAAGTAATCTGGGTCCGTAGTTAGCTTTGAAGGACTTCACTAGGCGTCTTATTTGCTTATTTAAGCTGTTTCCAGTTGTGAGACTGTTCCTTCCTGCTCTTAGACAGCAATTCCTTTCTCCTATTGTATAACCTATTAATAGCAATTGTCCACCAGGCAGGTTTATGTTTCCTTGAAGATCTTGCTTTGGTTCTATCAGGTATGGCAGAGTTAATACAATTGTACAGGTGCTTGTGTAAAGCATTGGTGTATAACTCAGCATACGTGTCTGTTCCTTCACTGGGGGAAGGGGCTATGAAGCTATTTATGCCATCACATAAAAGGTTGTAGTTTGCCTTAGAGAAGTTTTTTAGTCTAGTTGTTGCTAAGGGGGGGGGGGTCTTGTGTTACAGTTACTTCTAGCGAGACTGATTTGTGGCCAGATCTCACCAGGGTTGGTCACACACTGGGGGTGGTGCAACGGTCTCCCATGTTGGTGAGCATCAGGTCCCGGATGTTTGAGCCCCTTGTGGGTTGTCAACCAGCTGGTCCAGGTCACTGGAGTTAACAAAGTCCAGGAGCTTTTGGGCAAGGGAGTTAAAACATGTATAATTTACCCACTCTATAGACGGGTAATTAAAGTCACACTAAACCAGGGTGTTTGGTTGTATCTTGACTGATTCAAGTAGATCCAAGTAGGCTGAGTGGATGTCCTGATTCATGGAGGGGTTCCTATAGCTGGCAATGACCTGAAGAGGGATTTTACCGACAGTGAAGTGCACCTGAAGTAATTCACGGGAATCGTGATGTTTAACCAATCTAGAGGTGTATTTATCTTTAATGAATATTGATACACCACCTCCTTTTGTTCTCATGCCTTCAGTTTGTGGTCTGAACATGTGGAAGGAAATGTAACCTGGTATAGCTGAGGTTCTCTCCACAGCCTTAAAGCAGATCTCAGTGACTGCACAAATGTCAGCATCTTCCAGGGTGAGTACTGCTTCCAGTCAGTTTAGTTTCCAGTTTAGACTCCTAGCATTTACCAGCATAACCTTGAGGGTATTTTTAATAGGCATTTTTAACTCAGGAATTTTGTTCTTGTGACATTTCCTGAAAAAGGTACTATGGAGATGGCAAAAGGCTTAGCCAGTAACCAAAGTCTGAGGGGTGACAGATGAAGACCATCTCTGGCAAAGCATCCAGAGCTGTCGACTACATCATCCCAGGCTGACAGACACTGAATCCCCTTTGACACCAGAACCTAAGCCAATTGTTGAAGTCAATAATGTTTTTGTCTGTATTGAGGTATCATTCTAGGCAAAGGTAAAATGGTGCTAAAGTCTAGGGACATACCTGCCAGACACATAATCTGAGAGCTCACATAAATACTGCTATTTGTTTCAAGTGAAAGAATGCAGTTGACAGAGTCTGTGCTGTATGCTACATGGGCTACAAAATGACCAGTAACTCACTACCTAATACCTATATTGATTTCAGTAGTGCGACCTGATATTGTTGCTCACTTTCTTGTTGTGTATTGTACTCTACAAGTTAAATACAAGATTGTACTTACAGATGCACGCTGTATTGGTCTGTTAGTGATTTAGATTATTCTACTGATATTGCTGCTCGCTCTCCTGTTGCAAATTATACTCTGCAATGTTAAATACAAGATTCTACTAACAGATTTACTCTATATTGGCCTGTTTGGGATTTATTTTAATTTAATTTACTACTATTGAGTGCAGTATGGAATTAAATGTCTAATGGGCTCATAGTTTGTAGCCTAGAACATTATAAGCATTACTGAAGGATTTGATGTTTAGTGAACAATATGCTTAAAGCCTCTGCATTTTTCTGGCTATCTGGAGGAGCTGTAACATTAATTAGCAAATATGGAAAGTCTAATGCTGTATTGTAGACCATGTATGTCTTTGCTGTTTCTAGACTGGTAGTGATAAGATATATGTTAGCTTGGTTCCCCAGGTAAACATGCATAGCACGAGCCTACATTGAATATTTCATAGTTTGTGACTTTCTCTAACTTTGTCCTTTCTGTGTTTGTTTCACTGCTCAATTACTAATTTCCCATCTTTTGCTTTTCCTCATCCCCAGCTCTGCCTGACCACTTCCCAGTTGCTTCCAACAGTGAAACATCGGCTGAGCCACCTACCATCGGGTCTCCCCCAACAAAACTAAAGGGCCATCTCCAGATAAACTAAAGTATGACATGCTGATTAACTTATAACTGAAATTACTCTGACCTGTAAAGTAGTCTCCTTACGAGCATGCTATCAGGAACGCCAGCCATTATACCTTCTCTACCTTAACTTTAACTGTAGATATCAGCTGCCCTGAAGCTCTGGGGCACAAGAAAGCTTGCCCCCAATACAAACGGGTGTTTTTGTAACATAAACGAGATTTTGCTTCTCAAGATTTCCTACAGCTTTGTACACCTTGTTTTCGAAGCAGCTTGGCAGACTGATTGTTCTACTTACTGCAAACTACCACACTTCGTTCGCCCTCACTACGCTTAGGCTCACTCCGCTCCGCTACCCACCCCCATTTCCACTCACCCACCCATATAATTTCCTTTATACTTTTCCCTCCTTACAAACCCCTCCTCCTTAACCCTCCCCTTCCTGTTCTCAAACTAAAACACACCCCACCCAATCTCTCCTCTTTTGATCATTAACACTGCCTCCTGCTTGTTTAATCCATATCTCTCCCCCTACTGGTCTCCTCATCCTACTTTCCCCAACTACCCCACTTAAGTTACTACTATATAGCTCCTTTATCAAGCACCAACTGACCTCTTAATATGCCTTTCTCAACCCAAACCTTTTTCTTCCTACCTCCATTGCTCCTTCTTTATACTCTCACTTCCTATAACTGCAACATATTTCATTCCTACAAATATAACTGCTCATACCCTCACACATCCCCTGCAATCTTCCCTTATCTACTCATCCCTCTTTCCACTAAATACAATCCTCCCAAAAATCAAAATGCCTCCATCCCTTACCACATCTCGCAAACATAAATTGATACAGGTGCTATACAAATCATACTTCCTCCCAAAATCCCTACTACTATCAGGTGATGTACATCCTAACTCAGGTCCTACCCTCCCCTCTCTAGCCAAGCATGTAAACTTCCCAAACTCTGCCAGCACTAGTCCCAACAACAAACAGCTGTCATTTTACTCAATGAATCTTAGAAGTGTCCTAAACAAAATAAGTGAATTCCATGCCTGGATGACAAACCATACCCCTGATATAATCACCCTAACTGAAGCCTGGTTGAAGCCACAAAACTCTGATAGAGATATTCTCCCTTCCGGATATAGTATACTTCAACAAGATAGACAAAAGAAAAAAGGAGGTGGTGTGGCTACAGTCTACCCTAACCACCTTACCTCTTCAAGTCCTCTACCCACTCCCTCCTTCTCACCTCTGAACTCCTGGTGGCTAACTGTAAACTTAATGATTATACTACTATCACCACTGTAGCTATTTACATTCCTCCAGGTGATATCCTTACCCTTATAGAGAGCATTCTCTCCTACCTTTCTCTAAACTTTCACAATGAAACCATCCTTCTTGGGGATGTAAATATCAACTGGCTAACCTTTCAGGAACCTAACTCTACCTCCTTCATTAACTTGCATGGTTTTGTGCAACTTATCTCTACTCCTACCCATTCTAACAAAGCTCATACTTCCAGTTCTCTCATAGACTGGATTTTAGTCTCAGACCCAATAATTATCATGATCCTACAACCCTACCTGACTCTCCAAGTGACCACTCCCTTGTGAAAGTTCTTAGATATTCACCTCATTTCACTAAGCCCCACAGATACATAACCTATCATAAACTTACCTCCTTCGGCCCTGTCACCTTTAATGCTCTTCTCACAAAAATAAACTGGTCACAACTAGCTCTCCTCCCTCTCGACAATGCTGTCTACTCATTTGACTCAACCTTTCTTAATATCCTAAACTCACTTGCTCCTCTCCGCACTGTCCGAATCAAATCCAATATATCACCATGGTTAACTAAAGCTACCTGCAATACTAGAGACAAAATGTGGAAAATGTGGGTAAAAACTAAGCTCCCAACTCATTTACAAAAATATAAAGAACTCAGAAATCTGGCAAACAAAAACACATTAACAAGGACAAAAATAGCTTTTTATTTTAACCCCCTACTGCCCAAAGGTCAGACCGCAAAAAAATCTGGAACTTCATTAAACAAATCTTGCATCCTGAAAACCCTTCTTCTCCCAACCCTTGCCCAAACAATACTCTAGAAGAAACAGCTACCATAGTCAATATCTATTTTATTGAATCCATATCAAAGATGATAAATACCCTCTCCTCCACTACCAACATAGATAACTCTCCCAAACCCTCTCCTTCTCCAAATTCTTTCTCTCTTAAATCAGTACCTACTAACGATATCAAATCCTTACTCACTAAACTTAAACCCTGCTCCTCCTTGGCTGACCATCTGCCTCCCTATTTCCTACACGTAGCTGCAGAGTTTATTGCTATTCCTGTATCAATCCTAATAAATCACTCTGTCTCAGAATCAAAAGTCTATCTGGAAAGAATTCTACACCTTACCTATACACAAGGGAGGTCACTCTACTGACATTTCAAACTTTAGACCTATCCAATCCTCTTTCCACTATCAAAAATACTGGAAAAATGCATACATAAGCAGATCATGCAATACCTACTACAGGAATCCTTGCTCACACCCACCCAGCATGGCTTTCACCCTAGGCACAGCGCTTCAACTGCCCTAATATCCTTCACTAACACTATCTCACAAGCCAGAGATAACAATAAACTTGTTTCTTGCCTATTCCTGGACCTCTCCAAAGCCTTCAATACAGTCTCTCACCCTCTCCTACTATTCAAACTGACTAAACCAACTTCTGTACCTCTACTATTACCTGGTTTACTAGCTATCTCACTGATCGACTGCAATGTGTGAAATGGCTCTCTGCTATACCCTCCCCCCCTTTACCACTGAAAATGGGTCTCCCCCAAGGATCCATCCTAGGCCCATTACTTTTTAATATCTTCACTAATCTCCTACACACTTCCTGTCCTCTGTCATCCCTTATTCAATATGCAGATGATTCCACAGTCATCACCACTGCAGATTCTCCCAATGACCTTATCTTCTGCTACTCAAGCATCTTTCAGCTCAGTAGAATCCTGGCTCTGTGAAAACCTGCTAATACTTAACCCTAACACTGATACAAATTAACCAATAACAATCTCAAAACTGAACCCTGTTCCAGCAACCTTCAATCAGATGAGTTCTAACTGCACACTCCTGCCACTAGGGTGCATGGGAACCCTCTCCAACAAAAGATGCCTGGTTTAGGGCTCAAGTTATACAAAGGGAACTAGATTCAGATCTGAATGTAGTCTATGCTACAGCAAAGTGCAACAATTTAAAAAAAACAACAGTTCAAATAAGCAGTGATATGGTAAAAAAATGCAGTTCAAAAGTACAATATGCAGTGAAAATTTCTAATTAAATTTTGCAGAAATCAGCAGATGGCTTGGAACTGCTTATGTAGCAAATGAGGGCAAACTGATTTAAACAAATTAACCAATTAACCAATAAAAAATCTGAAAACTGAGGCCTGTTACAACAACGTTCAATCAGACAAGTTCTAACTGCAAACACCTGCCACTAGGGTGCAGGGAAACCCTCTCCAACAAAAAGATGGACTGGTTTAGTGCTCAGCTTATACAAACAGAGCTA
Source organism: Protopterus annectens (assembly GCF_019279795.1). Lineage (NCBI taxonomy): Eukaryota > Metazoa > Chordata > Ceratodontiformes > Protopteridae > Protopterus > Protopterus annectens. The sequence continues at coordinate 227,433,471 of NC_056748.1, forward strand.
GATTCAGCAGGTCTGAAACTAGTCTATGCTACAGCAAGAAAAAGTCCAGCAGTTTAAAAAAAGGTCTAAATAAGCAGGCACAATAAGCCTTCAACCAGCAATTCCCAGCTCAGAAGGGCAGAAGCTGCCCTCTCCTCCCACTAGAGTGTAGGCACAAACCTTCTTAATTTAAAATAAGTGCTTAAACCAGAACTTAGACACTTTTTGAATAACAGGCACACTAAGCCTTCGACCAGCAATTCCCAACATAGAAGGATTTAAGTTACCTCTCCTGCCACAAGAGTGTAGACTACAAACTTTCCTAATGTAAAAAAACTGGCTTAAAGTCCAAGTGCTCAAACCGAAAGGCTTAGAATAATAGGTAAAATTTAATCAGACTACTAATGAGCAGTAACAAATGCAACAGAATAAATGCAATTGAACACTTTTAAGAACAAGCAGCAAACACAACATAAAGTAATAAAGTAGTAAAAAACATAAGCACAGTAAATGCAGCTGAATAAAGTACATTTTAGGTAAAGTGGGAAGGGAGACACTAAGGGAGTGGGCCTTCACATATGAATTTGCTGTACTCAGTAGAATGAGCTGATGAGATGGGACTGGGAGGAGTGTCCAAAATCAGATTTATAGTAGTGGTGGGCAACTCAAAAGCCACAAAATTTAACAACAGAGCAAGAACTGGGTGGGTGGAGGGAAAAATAAAAGGCAGTCAGAGATCAGCAATATTCAGGCACAGTACAGCAAGCAGACCACCAGACAAACATTTCAGCTAAATAGAGATATCGCTAACTAAAAGAGCAATGCTGTTTCGCAGCTCCTTCCACTAATTAACTGATGTTATTCACTGTTTGCAAAGGAATTCTTTGCTAACTTTTTTAACTGATCCTAGTCAAGATCTCTTAAAACTCCAACTAAACAGAAAATTTAAAACAAAACAAATGT